>NC_026658.2:11746911-12000410 GCF_000004075.3 Cucumis sativus
GAATCAAGAGGTGGTTTGTTTTATGATCCTCAAGAAAATAAAATATTTGTGTCAACAAATGCCACATTCTTAGAGGAAGACCACATCAGGGATCATCAACCTCGTAGTAAACTAGTATTAAAAGAAATTTCCAAAAGTGCTATAGATAAACCTAGTTCATCCACTAAGGTAGTTGATAAGACTAGGAAATCTGGTCAATCACATCCTTCTCAACAGTTGAGAGAGCCTCGACGTAGTGGGAGGGTTGTTCATCAGCCTGATCGCTATTTGGGTTTAATTGAAACTCAAGTCGTCATACCTGACGATGGCATAGAGGATCCATTAACCTATAAACAGGCAATGAAAGATGTAGATCGTGACCAATGGATCAAAGCCATGGACCTCGAAATGGAGTCTATGTACTTTAATTCTGTCTGGACTCTAGTAGATCAACCAAATGACGTAAAACCTATTGGTTGTAAATGGATCTACAAGAGAAAACGAGACCATGCTGGTAAAGTACAGACTTTTAAGGCTCGACTTGTGGCAAAGGGTTATACCTAGAGAGAGGGAGTAGACTATGAGGAAACTTTCTCTCTCGTTGCCATGTTAAAGTCAATTAGAATACTCTTATCCATCGCCACTTTTTATGATTATGAAATTTGGCAGATGGATGTCAAGACAGCTTTTTTGAATGGTAATCTTGAAGAGAGTATCTATATGTCTCAACCAGAGGGGTTTATAGAACAAGATCAAGAACAAAAGGTTTGTAAGCTTAAAAAATCCATTTATGGATTAAAACAAGCTTCTAGATCCTGGAATATAAGATTTGATACTGCGATCAAATCTTATGGCTTTGAACAAAATGTTGACGAGCCTTGTGTTTACAAAAAGGTCGTCAATTCCATTATAGCATTTTTAGTCTTATATGTAGATGATATTCTACTTATTGGAAATGACGTAGGATATCTTACTGATATCAAGAAATGGCTAGCTATGCAATTTCAAATGAAAGATCTGGAGATGCACAATACGTTCTAGGAATCCAAATTGTTCGAAACCGTAAGAACAAAACACTAGCCATGTCTCAAGCATCTTACATAGACAAAATGTTGTCTAGATATAAAATGCAGAATTCCAAAAAGGGTCTGCTGCCGTACAGATATGGAATTCATTTGTCAAAGGAACAATGTCCTAAGACACCTCAAGAAGTTGAGGATATGAGAAATATTCCCTATGCTTCCGCTGTTGGAAGTTTAATGTATGCAATGTTATGTACCAAACCTGACATTTGCTACTCAGTAGGGATGGTCAGTAGGTATCAATCCAATCCTGGACGTGATCACTGGACAACCGTTAAAAACATTCTAAAATATCTTCGAAGAACAAAAGACTACATGCTCATGTATGGTACAAAGGATCTGATCCTTACTGGATACACTGATTCAGATTTCCAAACTGATAAAGATGCTAGAAAGTCTACATCAGGATCAGTATTTACTCTAAATGGAGTAGCAGTAGTTTGGAGAAGCATAAAGCAAACTTGTATAGCTGATTCCACAATGGAAGCTGATCATTTTACAAAAGCCCTCACGACTAAAGTGTTTGAGGGTCACCTACACAGTTTAGGTCTACGATGTTTGTAAACTAGGACAAGTGGGAGACATATTGGCCAAGTGCCCTAGTTTCATATATATTCTCTCACACCACATCTCTCATACCACTAGGAATTTTAGTCCAAGTGGGAGTTTGTTGGAATTTTTTGTCCTAAAACTTGTAGTTTGTAAATCATATTTTGTTCAATAAAGTTGTTATTGAGAAATTAAATATTATAATCTTAAATCCAATAAATCAAGTACCAAGGCTATTTTTGAATAAACTTGAACTTTATGTGTAAACATAAACGTGGATCAAGTTCGAGTATATAGCCTAAATAGTCTATAGTATATGAAATAAAGGTTGGGCGCCTTATTTAGAGAAACTATGGATGCGGCCCACTTTGTAGTACAAACGAAGTGATCCTAATCGTTCATGTAGAGACATGAATGTGGGGGCATCCTATGTAAAATGTTTACATAAGACTGAACCATGAATTAGTCTTTTTTACGTTATAACACCGTTTACTGTTTAAAACTAACCATCTCAATTATTGATGACCTAGGTAACTTAGTCTTAATCCTGAGTTAACTATGAACTCTTGTTCACACGAGATTATCCTTAGATTTGCATAGGTGAGGGCAGCTCATCAGCGTTGGCCCAATAAGCCTCCCATTTCAGGGGTAAGATCAGGTGGATAGCTGGGAACATAGGGTACAAGATGGAATTCACTCCTACCCGCTTTAGGGTTAGTAGATAGGTTGTTCTCTTAAGCACTGAATCCAAGTCTTGAACAAGGGGCCCCACCCTCTCATTGGCCCGAGAGGGATTAAGTTTATAGGTTGAACCTTAAACCAATTGTTCAATAGTGGATTAGTGGGATTTAAGGAGCAAGATGTAATCTTAGGGGTAAAACGGTATTTTGACCCAGCCAAGGTTACGAGCAACCTATGAAGGATTAACTTACTGATTATGGTTTTATCAAATGGACACAAATATATCTATAGTGAGGGGAGTGCAACTACGGAACTTTAGTGGAATGACCCGTTAGTTAACGAATGTTGATTAACTCGGTTTAAAAGAGTTTAGCTAGTTAATCTTGAATCGTTGGAGCCCATGATCTATAGGTCCATTAGGTTCCTCTACTAGCTCATATGGATTAAACATAGAACAGTGTGATGAAATAAGTCGAATTGTTCGAATTGGGGAAGAAAGGGAAACCGACAAATATAGTGATATAGCCGTCGATCTTCTAATTAGAAATAGAGCTTTATGTTTTACATACTATAAGTATGAATGCGGATTCATACTAAGAAGCTCGGAATTGATGGAATTGGTCAAAAAATAGTAAAAAGTCAAAATGTTGACTATTGACTTTGAAAAGTCAAACTTTGACCGGGCTTATATTCAAATGTGATTTGTATTTTGGAAAAATGAATGCGGATTCATGCTCGGGAGGTTGGAATTAGTCAAGACGGACGAAATGGTAAAAAGTCAAAATATTGACTTTTGACTAAGTTTTGACTACAAATATCTAATGACCATTTTACCCTTGGTTCTAAGTTTAATCCATATGAGCTAGCAGAGGAACCTAATGGACCTATAGATCATGGGCTCCAACGATTCAAGATTAACAAGCTAAACTCTTTTAAACCGAGTTAATCAACATTCGTTAACTAACGGGTCATTCAACTAAAGTCCCGTAGTTGCACTCCCCTCACTATAGATATATTTGTGTCCATTTGATAAAACCATAATCAGTAAGTTAATCCTTCACAGGTTGCTCGTAACCTTGGCTGGGTCAAAATACCGTTTTACCCCCAAGATTACATCTTACTCCTTAAGTCCCACTAATCCACTATTGAACAATTGGTTTAAGGTTCAACCTATAAACTTAACCCCTCTCGGGCCAATGAGAGGGTGGGGCCCCTTGTTCAAGACTTGGATTCAGTGCTTAAGAGAACAACCTATCTACTAACCCTAAAACGGGTAGGAGTGAATTCCATCTTGTACGCTATGTTCCCAGCTACCCACCCGATCTTACCCTTGAAATGGGAGGCTTATTGGGCCAACGCTGATGAGCTACCCTCACCTATGCAGATCTAAGGATAATCTCGTGTGAACAGGAGTTCATAGTTAACTCAGGATTAAGACTAAGTTACCTAGGTCATCAATAATTGAGATAGTCAGTTTTAAACAGTAAACGGTGTTATAACGTAAAAAAGACTAATTCATGGTTCAGTCTTATGTAAACATTTTACATAGGATGCCCCCACTTTCATGTCTCTACATGAACGATTAGGATCACCTCGTTTGTACTACAAAGTGGGCCGCATCCATAGTTTCTCTAAATAAGCGCCCAACCTTTATTTCATATACTATAGACTATTTAGGTTATATACTCGAACTTGATCCACGTTTATGTTTACACATAAAGTTCAAGTTTATTCAAAAATAGCCTTGGAACTTGATTTATTGGATTTAAGATTATAATATTTAATTTCTCAATAACAACTTTATTGAACAGAATATGATTTACAAACTACGAGTTTTAGGACAAAAAATTCCAACAAACTCCCACTTGGACTAAAATTCCTAGTGGTATGAGAGATGTGGTGTGAGAGAATATATATGAAACTAGGGCACTTGGCCAATAAGTCTCCCACTTGTCCTAGTTTACAAACATCGTAGACCTAAACTGTGTAGGTGACCCTCAAACACTTTAGCCGTGAGGGCTTTTGTAAAAGGATCAGCAATGTTTTGCTGAGAAGAAATCTGGGTTACTACAACGTCACCACGATGTACAATTTCCCTGATAAGATGGTACTTGTGTTCAATATGCTTTTCTCTTTTATGACTTCTAGGTTCTCTTGAATTTGCAACTGCACCACTGTTGTCACAGTATAAAGTGATTGGTAGATGCATATTTTGTTAGCCATATAGCTTCTTTTGCTGCTTCACAAGCCGCTAGGTATTCAACTTCAATTGTGGAATCAGCTATATAAGTTTTGCTTTATGCTTCTCCAAACTACTGCTCCTCCATTTTGAGTAAATACTGATCCTGATGTAGACTTTCTAGCATCTTTATCAGTTTGGAAATCTGAATCAGTGTATCAAGTAAGGATCAGATCCTTTGTACCATACATGAGCATGTAGTCTTTTGTTCTTCGAAGATATTTTAGAATGTTTTTAACGGCTGTCCAGTGATCACGTCCAGGATTGGATTGATACCTACTGACCATCCCTACTGAGTAGCAAATGTCAGGTCTAGTACATAACATTGCATACATTAAACTTCCAACAGCGGAAGCATAGGGAATATTTCTCATATCCTCAACTTCTTGAGGTGTCTTAGGACATTGTTCCTTTGACAAATGAATTCCATATCTGTACGGCAGCAGACCCTTTTTGGAATTCTGCATTTTATATCTAGACAACATTTTGTCTATGTAAGATGCTTGAGACATGGCTAGTGTTTTGTTCTTACGGTTTCGAACAATTTGGATTCCGAGAACGTATTGTGCATCTCCCAGATCTTTCATTTGAAATTGCATAGCTAGCCATTTCTTGATATCAGTAAGATATCCTACGTCATTTCCAATAAGTAGAATATCATCTACATATAAGACTAAAAATGCTATAATGGAATTGACGACCTTTTTGTAAACACAAGGCTCGTCAACATTTTTTCAAAGCCATAAGATTTGATCGCAGTATCAAATCTTATATTCCAGGATCTAGAAGCTTGTTTTAATCCATAAATGGATTTTTTAAGCTTACAAACCTTTTGTTCTTGATCTTGTTCTATAAACCCCTCTGGTTGAGACATATAGATACTCTCTTCAAGATTACCATTCAAAAAAGCTGTCTTGACATCCATCTGCCAAATTTCATAATCATAAAAAGTGGCGATGGATAAGAGTATTCTAATTGACTTTAACATGGCAACAGGAGAGAAAGTTTCCTCATAGTCTACTCCCTCTCTCTGGGTATAACCCTTTGCCACAAGTCGAGCCTTGAAAGTCTGTACTTTACCGGCATGGTCTCGTTTTCTCTTGTAGATCCATTTACAACCAATAGGTTTTACGTCATTTGGTTGATCTACTAGAGTCCAGACAGAATTAAAGTACATAGACTCCATTTCGAGGTCCATGGCTTTGATCCATTGGTCACGATCTACATCTTTCATTGCCTGTTTATAGGTTAATGGATCCTCTATGCCATCGTCAGGTATGACGACTTGAGTTTCAATTAAACCCAAATAGCGATCAGGCTGATGAACAACCCTCCCACTACGTCGAGGCTCTCTCAACTGTTGAGAAGGATGTGATTGTCCAGATTTCCTAGTCTTATCAACTACCTTAGTGGATGAACTAGGTTTATCTATAGCACTTTTGGAAATTTCTTTTAATACTAGTTTACTACGAGGTTGATGATCCCTGATGTGGTCTTCCTCTAAGAATGTGGCATTTGTTGACACAAATATTTTATTTTCTTGAGGATCATAAAACAAACCACCTCTTGATTCTTTTGGATAACCTATGAAAAAGCATAATTTTGAACGATGTTCCAATTTCTTTGGATTTTGTACCAACACGTGTGCTGGACAACCCCAAATTCTAAAATGACGTAAACTGCCTTTACGCCCTTTCCATAGCATAAGGTGTTTCTGAAACACTTTTAGAGGGAACATTATTCAAAATATAAGCAGCTGTTTCTAAAGCATATCCCCAAAAAGAATCTGACATCTGAGAAAAACTCATCATAGAGCGAACCATGTCTAACAAGGTCCGGTTTCTTCTTTCTGATACACCGTTCTGTTGAGGTGTACTAGGTGCAGAGAGTTGTGACTGGATTCCATTTTCTATTAAATAGTCTCGGAATCGTAAGTCCATATACTCTCCACCTCGATCTGATCGAAGTATTTTTATTGTTTTACCTAATTCGTTTTCTACTTCAGCCTTATATTCTTTGAACTTTTCAAGACTATTAGACTTAGATGTATTAGGTAAATATGACCATACCTTGAATAATCATCAATGAAGCTAATGAAATATTCATATCCACCTCTTTGACATTCATTGGTCCACAAAGGTCCGAATGTACGAGCTCTAAGGGTCCTTTGGCTCTTAGACCTTTTCCAGTAAAAGATCTCTTGGTCATTTTTCCTTCAAGACAAGATTCACAAGGAGGTAAAGTATTATCTTCTAACTGACTTAGAAGCCCACTTTTAACCAATCTCCCAATCCTATTGAGATTTATGTGACCAAGTCTTAAGTGCCATAAATAGGCATTAGAAGAAACTTTTTGTCTTTTATTCTGAGTTTCAGCTGTTCTGAATATTTCAGTATTTAAGACAAAATTTGCTCTAGTTGGTCTTAACTTATATAAGTTGTCTTCAAGTATAGCAGAACAAACTAGAATACCTTTATAGAAAACGAACGCTTCATTAATTTCAAAAGATATTCTATACATTTGTTCCAAAATACAAGAGATAGATATTAAATTTCTTTTCATTTGAGGTACATATAAGACATTCTTAAGTATGACATATCTATCTCTAAAAAACAACTTTAAATCTCCCACTGCTGAAGCTGAGACCATCTCTCCTGTTCCAACCTTGAGAGTGATCTCGCCTTCTGAAAGCTTTTTCCAAGAACTATTTTCCTGAAATGAGAAGCAAATATGGTTAGTGGCTCCTGAATCTAGTATCCAGGTAGAATTTTCATATTCCACTAAACATGTTTCTACAACTAGTAAATCATATTTACCTTGTGTTTCCTTCTCTGCCTTTTTTTCTGCAAGGTATTTTGGGCAGTTTCTTAACCAGTGCCCGTTTTGGCCACAATGGTAACACTTACCTTTTTCTGCAGCTTTCTTACCCTTGTTCTGTTTGGGAGTCTTTCCCTTTCCCTTCTTTTTTATTTGAGCATTAGGTTTTGAGGGTCCAGCTTTGGTTTTAGAGGACGATCCTCTTATAAATTTTCTTTTTGTGGTAGCAACATTTGCTTCCACTTGTTTTCCTTTACCCATAGTTAGGTTTTGGAATCGCTGGAGTTCATTCAGAAGGGTTGTCAAGTTAAATTCTATCTTGTTCAAAGACGAATTCGTTTGGAATGGAATGAAGCTCTTTGAAAGAGACTCTAAGATAAAACTAACTTGATTAACCTCTTTGATGGGACAACCATTCACTTCAGCGATGTTGAAGTGCATCATCACGTCCAGAACATGTTCTCTAACAGAGGTCCCTTCCTTCATACGCTTAGTGTAAATGTTTTTGACTGCCTCGTGTCTTAAGGACCATTCTGGTTGCCCAAACATTCCCCTTAATGAATCCATAATCTCTTTAGCCGTGGCTAAGGATTCATGTTTCTTTGCCAATACATCAGACATGCTGGCAAGAATGTAGACACGGGCTTTTTCATTAGCTTTTATCCATCGATCATATGCATCCCGACTAGTTCGGTTAGCATTAGAGGCAGGGTTTTGAGGACATTCCTCAGTTAAGACAAATCTTAAATCGTCAACCACTAGTATTGTGTTAAGATTTGATTTCCAAGCCGCATAATTATCGCCATTAAGTTTTTCGGAAGCTAAAAGTTGAACTATTGAGCTATTCATGCTGAAAAACAAACATATTTTTTTTAGGAAAAAACTATAATCATAAAAAATATCCAATCTAATTTAGCAATTACTAATAATGTACCCTTTCATTATTTGTATTTTGCAACAATATTTCAAAGGTTTAGAACAACCTTCTCCGAAGGGTAGTTGATTATTCCTCCTTTGAACCAAGACAATCTTGACTAGATGCTATCTCTAGAATAACTGCTTTATTCTTTATAGCACTTAGTTATCGCTACTTTAGTCAAGAATATACTAACAACTTAGTAATTCTTGTAAGTGTTACCCGCCATTTTCAGACTTCATAGATTAGAATCATTTATGAAAACTAATCTAAGAAAACCTATCCAGATTTGGAGTTCGCGGTGTTCCGAATCCTATAATACAACCCTCCGAAGGGAACGTCGCTCCAGGGCAGACAAGTAGGCATATTATAGAAATCTCACGGTGCGACCTAATGGAAGAGACCGTGGGATGTGCTGCCACAAATCCCTCACCCACTTACTATGAACTACTTCCCCTATACACCTTGATTTTGATCCATGCAAACACTCTCCGAAGGGAGGCCGCTCCTATGCACGGCACAAAGCCCTGCATGGACCTCACGGTGTGAACTCTTAGGGACACTAGAGCTAAAATACATTATTTTTCTCTAGTTGAAGTGTTCTATTTTAAAGAAGAAGAAAAAAATAGGGTAATCCAAGCTTCAAGATTTATATTTAGGCTAACTTAAAGAAATCTTTAAGTCTAGATAAAACGTCCAAGTATAACCATTATACAGGATTTTAACCTATGATGTCTAGGTGATAAACCATTTTTATTACCTCACACCTCTTACGAATGCTCATAAAACTAGGTTAACTAGGCTCAAGAACTGATTACGATCTCCAGGTAGGAGGTGTTCCGTAAACCGTCAACTTAAGAACCTCCAGCCTTAGTCATCTTATCTGACTTGTTGACAAGATTGAACCAGGTGAGCCTTTTGTAACCAGTTTTACAAGATATCGACCTATTTCTATGAAAAATGGAAGATATGTTTAACCTAAGTGAGCATGCATTTAATCTTTGTTATTGATTTTAAAAGTCTAATTTATTTTATAACACTTATAAAAACTTTTAGACTTAATCAATCATTTTATCAATATATAACCTTATAAAAACAATCAATTAATATGGATTTTAATTTATTTAACTTTAATTAAATCATATTTAATTTTTAATTTAATTAAATCATATTTAATTAAATTAAATCAAACAATAATTAATTAATTTGCTTAAATCATATTTAATCAAGAATAACTTAATTAATTAAATAATCAATTAATCACATTAATTAATTTCCATATTAAGACCTTTTCCAGTAAAAGATCTCTTGGTCATTTTTCCTTCAAGACAAGATTCACAAGGAGGTAAAGAGTTATCTTCTAACTGACTTAGAAGCCCACTTCTAACCAATATCCCAATCCTATTGAGATTTATGTGACCAAGTCTTAAGTGCCATAAATAGGCATTAGAAGAAACTTTTTGTCTTTTATTCTGAGTTTCAGCTGTTCTGAATATTTCAGTATTTAAGACAAAATTTGCTCTGGTTGGTCTTAACTTATATAAGTTGTCTTCAAGTATGGCAGAACAAACTAGAATATCTTTATAGAAAACGAAAGCTTCATTAATTTCAAAAGATATTCTATACATTTGTTCCAAAATACAAGAGATAGATATTAAATTTCTTTTCATTTGAGGTACATAGAAGACATTCTTAAGTATGACATATCTATCTCTAAAAAACAACTTTAAATCTCCCACTGCTCTAGCTGAGACCATCTCTCCTGTTCCAACCTTGAGAGTGATCTCGCCTTCTGAAAGCTTTTTCCAAGAACTATTTTCCTGAAATGAGAAGCAAATATGGTTAGTGGCTCCTGAATCTAGTATCCAGGTACAATTTTCATATTCCACTAAACATGTTTCTACAACTAGTAAATCATATTTACCTTGTGTTTCCTTCTCTGCCTTTTTTTCTGCAAGGTATTTTGGGCATGTTCCTAACGAGTGCCCATTTTGGACACAATGGTAACAGTTACCTTTTTCTGCACCTTTCTTACCCTTGTTATGTTTGGGAGTCTTTCCCTTTCCTTTATTTTTTATTTGAGCATTAGGTTTTGAGGGTCCATCTTTGGTTTTAGAGGACGATCCTCTTATAAATTTTCTTTTTGTGGTAGCAACATTTGCTTCCACTTGTTTTCCTTTACCCATAGTAAGGTTTTAGAATCGTTGGAATTCATTCAGAAGGGTTGTCAAGTTAAATTCTATCTTGTTCAAAGACGCATTCGTTTGGAATGGAATGAAGCTCTTCGGAAGAGACTCTAAGATAAAATTAACTTGATTAATTAATTAATTAATTTTAGACTTAATCAATCATTTTATCAATATATAACCTTATAAAAACAATCAATTAATATGGATTTTAATTTATTTAAATTTAATTAAATCATATTTAATTTTTAATTTAATTAAATCATTTTTAATTAAATTAAATCAAACAATAATTAATTAATTTGATTAAATCATATTTAATGAAGAATAACTTAATTAATTAAATAATTAATTAATCATATTAATTAATTTCCATATTAATCAATTAACATGCATACAATATAATATAACCTTTATATCATACATTTTAATGCATGAACATGTTAACCTATGGTTGGATTTTAAATCTATATGACACTCAAAATGCACATACAAATTTAAAGTAATTTAATCATACATCACATGCATAAATAAAAAAAACACCCTAAAATGGACTGATTTTTGGCTCCTAAATTAAGCTAAGTACTAAATTATTACATAATTAATTTGGTGTAGTACAGAACCACTCCCAAAAACTTCGAACCGGCCTAAAAACCAAATTTATTGGCTTGAACCGGGCCAATTAACTAAACAGGCCCAGGCGCACACAGGTCAGGCGCAGGCGGGCGCGCGGGCGCAGGCGGGTCGCGAAGCGGGTCAAGGCCGGGTTTTCGGGTCTGTGACCTTCTTTTCTTCATTTTTTTTCATTTCTCTCACCCGGTTGAACCAATTACAGCCTAACTTCAACTCTAATGACTTTTTTTTATTTTAAAAAAATTACAAACACTTTGCAACAATAAAAATAAGCCATTAACAAGGCTAATTACAATAATTAGAACAAAATGTTGGATTTTCCGACTAACTTAGTCCAAGGGTAAAATGGTCATTAGATATTTCTAGTCAAAAGTCAAACTTTGACTTTTCTTAGTCAAAAGTCAATATTTTGACTTTTTACCATTTTGTCCGTCTTGACTAATTCCAACCTCCCGAGCATGAATCCGCATTCATTTGTCCAAAATTCAAATCACATTTGAATATAAGGGCGGTCAAAGTTTGACTTTTCAAAGTCAAATGTCAAAATTTTGACTCTTTACTATTTTTGACCAAATCCATCAATTCCGAGCTTCTTAGTATGAATCCGCATTCATACTTATAGTATGTAAAACATAAAGCTCTATTTCTAATTAGAAGATCGACGACTATATCACTATATTTGTCGGTTTCCCTTTCTTCTCCCAATTCGAGCAATTCGACTTATTTTATCACCATGTTCTATGTTTAATCCATATGAGCTAGCAGAGGAACCTAATGGACCTATAGATCATGGGCTCCAACGATTCAAGATTAACTAGCTAAACTCTTTTAAACCGAGTTAATCAACATTCGTTAACTAACGGGTCATTCCACTAAAGTCCCGTAGTTGCACTTCCCTAACTATAGATATATTTGTGTCCATTTGATAAAACCATAATCAGTAAGTTAATCCTTCACAGGTTGCTCATAACCTTGGCTGGGTCAAAATACCGTTTTACCCCCAAGATTACATCTTGCTCCTTAAGTCCCACTAATCCACTATTGAACAATTGGTTTAAGGTTCAACCTATAAACTTAATCCCTCTCGGGCCAATGAGAGGGTGGGGCCCCTTGTTCAAGACTTGGATTCAGTGCTGAAGAGAACAGCCTATCTACTAACCCTAAAGCGGGTAGGAGTGAATTCCATCTTGTACCCTATGTTCCCAGCTATCCACCCGATCTTACCCCTGAAATGGGAGGCTTATTGGGCCAACGATGAATAGCTGCCCTCACCTATGCAGATCTAAGGATAATCTCGTGCGAACAAGAGCTCATAGTTAACTCAGGATTAAGACTAAGTTACCTAGGTCATCAACAATTGAGATAGTCAGTTTTAAACAGTAAACGGTGTTATAACGTAAAAAAGACTAATTCATGGTTCAGTCTTATGTAAACATTTTACATAGGATGTCTCTACATGAACGATTAGGATCACCTCATTTGTACTACAAAGTGGGCCGCATCCATAGTTTCTCTAAATAAGGCGCCCAACCTTTATTTCATATATTATAGACTATTTAGGTTATATACTCGAACTTGATCCACGTTTATGTTTACACATAAAGTTCAAGTTTATTCAAAAATAGCCTTGGAACTTGATTTATTGGATTTAAGATTATAATATTTAATTTCTCAATAACAGCTTTATTGAACAGAATATGATTTATAAACTACGAGTTTTAGGAGAAAAAATTCCAACACGGAGGCCCCGAAAATTCACGTCTAGCTACTGGGTGGTTAGATTCTGAGTGATCTCAAAGTTCCTTGCCCACAAAAGCTGAACGGTGATGCCCTAGACTCGGTTTCTTCGTTCCGTCCCAAAACGCCAAAGAAAGGCACAATCGCCTAGAAAGGAACGACCGGACTCAGACTCGGTTTCTTGGTTCCGTTCCAAATCGCCGAAGAAAGGCACAACGACCTAGAAAGTAACGACCGGAGTAAGAACGGGGTCGGAGGACCTGCAAGTGCATATCTAACCACTGGGCAGTCCGATTCTGGGTGATCTCGAAGTTTCTTGCCCATAAAAGCCGAACGGTGATGCCCTAGACTCGGTTTCTTCGTTCCATCCCAAAACGCCGAAGAAAGGAACGACCGAACTCAGAACGGGGTCGGAGGATGCGAAAGTTCACATCTAACCACTGGGCGGTCCGATTCTGAGTGATCTAGAAGTTTCTTGCCGACAAAAGCCGAACGGTGATGCCCCAGACTCGGTTTCTTGGTTTCGTCCCAAAACACCGAAGAAATGCACAATGGCCTAGAAAGGAACGACCAGACTCAGAATGGGGTTGGAGGCCTCGAAACTTCACATCTAACCACTGGGCGGTCCGAGTCTGAGTGATCTCGATGTTTCTTGCCCACAAAAGCCGAACAGTGATGCCCCAGACTTGGTTTCTTGGTTCCATCCCAAAATGATGAAGAAAGGCACAACGACCTAGAAAGGAACGACCATACTAAAAACGGGATCGGAGGCCTCGAAAGTTCACATCTAACCACTGGGCGGTCCGATTCTTAGTGATCTCGAAGTTTCTTGCCCACAAAAGGCGAACGGTGATGCCCCAAACTCGGTTTCTTGGTTCGGTCCCAAAAATGCCGAAGAAAGGCACAATAGCCTAGAAAGGAACGATCGGACTCAGAATGGGGTCGGAGGCCTCGAAAGTTCACATCTAACCACTTGAAGGTCCGATTCTGAATGATCTCGAAGATTTTTGCCCACAAAAGCCGAACGGTGATGCCCCACACCCGGTTTCTTTGTTCCGTCGCAAAACTCCCAAGAAAGGCACAATGGCCTAGAAAGGAACGATCGGACTCAGAACAGGGTCGGAGGCCTCAAAAGTTCACATCTAACCACTGAGCGGTCTGATTCTGAGTGATCTTGAAGTTTCTTACCCACAACAGCCGAACGGTGATGCCCATACCCGGTTTCTTGGTTCTGTCGTTAAACGCCCAAGAAAGGCACAATGGCCTAGAAAGCAACGACCGGACTCAGAATGGGGTCGGAGGCTTCGAAAGTTCACATCTAACCACTGGATGGTCCGATTATGAGTGATCTCGAAGTTTCTTGCCCACAAAAGCCGAACGGTGATGCCCAGACTCAGTTTCTTGGTTCCGTCCCAAAACTCGGAAGAAAGGCACAACGACCTAGAAAGGAACGATCTGACTCAGAACGGGATCAGAGGCCTCAAAAGTTCACATCCAACCACGTGGCAGTCTGATTCTGAGTGATCTCAAAGTTTCTTTCCCACAAAAGCCGAATGGTGATGCCCCCGACTCGGTGTCTTGGTTCGGTCCCAAAACGCCGAAGAAAGGCACAGTGGCCTAGAAAGGAACGAGCAGACTCAGAACGGGGTCGAAGGCCTCAGAAGTTCACATCTAACCATTGGGCGGTCTGATTCTGAGTGATCTCGAAGTTTCTTGCCCACAAAAGCCAAACGGAGATTCCCAGACTCGATTTCTTGGTTCCGCCGCAAAACTCCCAAGAAAGGCACAATGGCCTAGAAAGCAACGACCGGACTCAGAACGGGGTCGGAGGCCTCAAAAGTTCACATCTAACCACTAGGCGGTCTGATTCTGAGTGATCTCGAAGTTTCTTGCCCACAAAAGCCGAACGGTGATGCCCCATACCCGATTTCTTTTGTTCTGTCGCAAAAGAACCAAGAAAGGCACAATGGCCTAGAAACGCACGACCAACCTTAGAACGAGGTCGGAGGCCTTGAAAGTTCACATCTAACCACTGGGCGGTCTAATTCTGAGTGATCTCGAAGTTTCTTGCCTACAAATACCGAACGGTGATGCCCCATACCCGGTTTCTTGTTTCCGTCGCAAAACGACCAAGAATGGCACAGTGGCCTAGAATGCAACGACCGGACTCAGAACGGGGTCGGAGGCCTCGAAAGTTCACATCTAACCACTGGGCGGTCAAATTATGAGTGATCTTGAAGTTTCTTGTCGACAAAAGCTGAACGGTGATGCCCTAGACTCGGTTTCTTGGTTCCGTCCCAAAACGCCAAAGAAAGGCACAATGGCTTAGAAAGGAACGATCGGACTTAGACAGGGGTCAGAGTCCTCGAAAGTTCACATCTAGCCACTGGGCGGTCCGATTCTGAGTGATCTCAAAGTTTCTTGCCCACAAAAGGCGAACGGTGATGCCCCAGACTCGGTTTCTTGGTTCCGTCTCAAAACGTCGAAGAAAGCCACAGTGGCCTAGAAAGGAACGACCGGACGCAGACAAGGGTCGGAGTCCTCGAAAGTTCACATCTAGCCACTGGGCGGTCCGATTCTGAGTGATCTCGAAGTTGCTTGCCCACAAAAGCTGAACGATGATGCCCTAGACTCGGTTTGTTGGTTTCGTCTCAAAATGCCGAAGAAAGGGACAATGGCCTAGAAAGGAACGACCAAACTCAGAACGGGGTCCGAGGTCTCCAAAATTCACATCTAACCACTGGGCGGTCCGATTCTGAGTGATCTTAAACATTCTTGCCCACAAAAGCCGAACGGTGATGCCCTAGACTCGATTTCTTGGTTTCGTCCCAAAATGCCGAAGAAAGGCACAATGACCTAGAAAGGAACGGCCGGACTCAGAACGGTGTCGGAGGCCTCAAAAGTTCACATCTAACCACTGGACGGTCCGATTCTGAGTGATCTAAAAGTTTCTTGCCTACAAAAGCCGAACGGTGATGGCCCATACTCGGTTTCTTGGTTCCGTCTACAAACGCCGAAGAAAGGCACAATGGCCTAGAAAGGAACGACCGAACTCAGAACGGGGTCCGAGGCCTCGAAAGTTCACATCTAACCAGTGGGCGGTCCGTTTCTGAGTGATCTCGAAGTTTCTTACCCACAACAACCGAACGGTGATGCCCAAACTCCGTTTCTTGGTTCCGTCCCAAACCGCCAAAGAAAGGCACAATGGCTTAGAAAGGAACGACCAGACTCAGACAGGGGTCGGAAACCTCGAAAGTTCACATCTAGCCACTGGGCGGTTCGATTCTTAGTGATCTCGAAGTTTCTTACCCACAAAAGGCGAACGGTGATGCCCTAGACTCAGTTTCTTGGTTCCGTCCCAAAACGCCGGAGAAAGGCATAATGGCCTAGGAAGGAATGACCAGACTCAGAACGGAGTCGGAGGCCTCGAAGGTTCACATCTAACCACTGGGCGGTCGTATTCTAAGTGATCTTGAAGTTTCTTGCCCACAAAAGGGGGAAGGTGATGGCCCAGACTCGGTTTCTTGGTTTCGTCCCAAAACGCCGACGAAAGGCACAATGGCCTAGAAAGGAACGACCGGACTCAGACAAGGGTCAGAGTCCTCAAAAGTTCACATCTAAGCACTGGACGGTCTGATTCTGAGTGATCTCGAAGTTTCTTGCCCACAAAAGCTGAACGATGATGCCCTAGACTCAGTTTCTTGGTTCCGTCCCAAAACGTCGAAGAAAGGCACAATGGCCTAGAAAGGAACGGCCGGACTCAAAACGGGGTTGGAGGCCTCGAAACTTCACATCTAACCACTGGGCGGTCTGATGCTGAGTGATCTCAAAGTTTCTTGCCGACAAAAGCCGAACGGTGATGCCCAAACTCGGTTTCTTGGTTCCGTCCCAAAACGTCAAAGAAAGGCACAATGACCTAGAAAGGAACGACCGGACTCAGAACGGGGTCGGAGGCCTCGAAAGTTCACATCTAACCACTGGACGGTCCGATTTGAGTGATCTCGAAGAGTCTTGCCCACAAAGCCGAACGGTGATGCCCTTGACTCGGTTTCTTGGTTCCGTCCCAATCGTTTCGACATCTTTACTCAATCGGAGGTAACTATACAGACAACACAATTCAGAACTATAGGTGAGTCCAATAGTAGAGAATCCCTTACCTTATAACCTTACTTAAGCTTATTTTTCAAACTAAAGTGCAACGAACCGACCTGAACATAATTGAAGAGAAATCAATCACTTCTACAAACAATTTAATCCATTCAATTCACTCTATATGTAAATTCCATAACTTACCCAAATTGTGGAGAATCAAATTCTAACGGAGACGGATCGGTGCAACAAATAACCGAACAATTCAAATCTAAACATACATGGCGTGACGGAACCGGAGTGACTCGGTCTAACGGTGATGCGACGATAGGACAAAATTTGATTGACGTTCGGTGTAGGTGGAAGACGATGATGAAGTTGATTGGAGAATGAAAAGAGAAGGAAGAAAAGAGACGGTGGTGTGGCCGTAGGTTGAAGAGGAAGAGAAAGGAAGAAGATGAATAGGAAAAGAGAAAAAATAAGATTAAATATTATAAATATATATATATATATATATGAAATACAAAAATAAAAGTAGAATAACGATGAAATTTTGAAAAATGAAAATTTGGATAAAGTAAAATTTGAAAATAAAGATTTGATACAAATCCAATATTTGGAGGTAAAAAAAGTGTGTTAAGATAATGTAGGAGGAAATCAATATTTATGCTAAAATTTTGCATATTTCAAAATTAGTTACAGTTTAACTAAAAAGCAGGCGAGGAGATTTTAGGGTTAATGAAAATTCAAAACACGTGAAATGCTCATGTTTGCTATTCTTCTAATAAAATTTTGCTATTTTCTCAAATGAGTGTAATCCAACAAAATGAAGTTGTGTGTGTGTGAACAAAAATGAGGTAAATAGCTTTGATGATGATGGCAAATGGGTAAAGAAAATCTTATCTTATTCTTCACTTTTCATTTAATTGACAAAAAGTAACCAACCATATGAAGGGAAAAACAAAATGCTCTCTCAGTTACTTTACTCAGTTCTTAGTTCTTTGTGTGGGAGATATTTGAAATGGAGATGAAGATCAAAATGAAAGAGAGATTATGCATACACTGTGAGAAGCACACAGAAAAATTGAAAATAAATTGAGAAGAAGTGAGAGATAAGCCTGAGGGAGAAATATTCATGTAACGCCCCAAACTTGAAGGCAAATTATTTTGAGAGAATTATTTCGATTTGTTCAAGATTTTTTTTTTAAAATATGTTGAAGGGGAGAAAGAAGATTTGAAAATGTATTAATATAATTAAATATGTATATGTATTTAATTATATTTTTATTATTATATTTATTTTACATTTTATTAAATAAAAGAAAAGAAAATGAAAATTTTAAATATATATATATATATTTATTTTATATTTTTTATTATAATTATTTTATATATTTTTTTAAATAAAAAGAAAAGAAAATGAAAATTTCTTTTTTCCCTTTTCTTCTTCCGCCCAGCGCCGCGACCCTCCCTTCCGTTCTCCATCTCCGTTCGCGAAGCAACCTTGCAGCAGTCGTCCCGCGTGACTCTCCGTTCGTCTGTTTCCGTCTCCATTCACCGAAGCCGAACCCAACCGCCACCCTCTCTTTTCTCCTTCGGATTGAAACCGCCGCGCCCATCCACCTGTAACTGTCGTGCCTCCCCGCTCACAACCGTCGTCCAGATCTGCATCGCCGAGCCGTCCAGGTCCTCGCTGCCGCTCGTGCTTCACCCTTGCAGTTCGCAGTAACCCAGATCCGTCGCTGCAACCGTCGGCCGGTTCGTGAAGCCCTGCCGCGCAACCTCTGTTTCCAGCCGTCGCCCATTTCGTTCTCCTCTGTTTTCTGCACTGCCACGCGACTCTCCGACCGCGTCTGTCTTCACCTCCGTGAAGTCGTCGATGCATACATCTTGTGAAGCCCGGTCGCCGCGTCAGATCGTCGGTCGATTTTGAGGCAGCCGCCACGTCTCCTTTGGCTGACCGCTGACCGACCCACACTTAGGATTTTTGCTACGAGTTCGATAGTCGTGCGTTGAGGTGTTGGGAGTAACGTTGGGCTCCCTTAAATTCACAACCAATATATGAATTGTTGAGGGTTCAGTTCGCCAATACTTCAGTGAGTTGGAACTTACGTTGAGGAAAGTAAGTGAGATATGTATCTTGAAAGTAATCGAATTTTTGGACTAAGGTACCTTTCGATCTCTAAATCAATAAATAATTTTATGTTCAAACATAAGTTGGACAACCTTTGTTAAAGAACTGCTTCCCAAAACAAATAGCATTAACCACCCTTTTTTAATTCAACACATGGGAATAGAGATCGAATCTCTAATTTTTTGGACTAAGGTACCTTTCCTAAACTTGTCGAATTCTATTTTCTACACCAACTTTAATTCGACCTCCCATGAGTTCTCTTCTTCTAAGGATTAACTTTTCTCTAAGGCTCTGCACTCTACTAAAAAGCCTTGATCTTCTTCCCCCCAATGTTTTCGTAAACTTCTTAAGACAGACCTTGGCCTTGGTTAGGCTCGGATCTCCTTGGATTATCACCTTCTTCCCCTGATATGTAAATGTTAACATCAGATTCTTCCAATTCACTCCAGTCGTTCCCAAGGAATACAATCACTGCATTCCAAGTATGGCAACTACCCCTCCCAACTTCAAGGATAAAAACTCATTCACTACCTTCTAGTCTCCCAGCATTAACTCAACATCTTCACAAATTACCTTCCCTTTGACTACAGTGCCCGAGCCCAAAATGACTCCATAATTTGACGTTTCTCTTGTACTCAGTTACAACTCTTTCACTATTTTTTTCTGAAATGAAATTGCGTGTGACTCCACAATCAATTAGTATTATAGCCACCTTCCCTTGTATCATCTCTTTTACCTTCATTTTCCCTAGGTTGGATAATCCCACCACATAATTAATGGATAATTCCACCATCATTTGACTCTCCTCTACGATCTCAGGGGCATTCAATTCTTTCTGATCAATTCCTCCTTCTTCAATAATTTCATACTCCTCGCCTTCTTCCTTCACAACAATCATTCACAATTCTCTTTGATCTTTCATCTTGCATTTGTGGTCATGAGAATATTTCTCATTACAGCGAAAGCACAATCCCTTCTTTCTAGATTGAAATTCAGCATCAAATAAGCGCTTCGTCTGTCCCTCTTTCCGTACTTCCTCTTTTGTTGTTCCTCGTAGAGTAATAGTTCTCATCGGCCAATTCATTCCTCCTTTACTTTCTTCTGTATTCGCAATGGTATTAGCCTTGGTGCTATTATGGGAGTTTATCACCTTTTCTCCAGAATATCCAAAAAGATTTGCTTCCTGACGTATATCTTCCTTGTTCTCTACCTTTTGCGCAATTCGTATCATTTGTGCTAATCCCTTCGACTCACATAAATCCATCTCCGCCTAGATCCACAGTTTCAATCCCGACATAAATGTCTCTTTTACCACCTTCTCTAATAGGTCCGACAAAGGAGCTACGCACTTATCGAATAAATTTTGATATTCCTCTATCGTTGTCTTTTGTTGAATTTGCAAGAACCTTACATACAACGATTCCTCCCTAACGGATCGAAATCGCACAATAATCTTTCCTTCATATTCACCCAATCTACAAAGTTCTCTCGTTCTTCTTGAGAACGGTAAAAGTTCAATGCTAGTCCCTCAAAACTAATAGTGGATACAGTCATTTTCTCAAATTCAGTAAGTTTATGAATGTTCAAATACCTCTCTACGCAAAACAGCCAAGAATCGGGATCATCTCCATTGAATATCGACATCTCCACCTTCTTAAACTTATTGCAGTCACTATTACTTTCATCATCTATTTTCTTTCCTTCCTTCCCTGTTTCGTTCTCCCATCTTGGTCACCCTTCGCCTTCGTCCACATTCTTCGTCGATGAATTGTGCATTGTTGTCGATTCCATAATTCGTAACATCATCTGATTCTACCTCTCCATATTTTTGGATATTTTGGCCAACGTCTTTTCGATCACCAGTATCTTACTAATCTCTTTCTTAATGTCTTGTATTTCCTGGTCAAACGTCTCCATCTCTTCGATCCGAGTCTGAACCATTTGCATTCTTCTTGCCCGAGATCAATGCTCTGATACCAATTTGATGGAAACCACTCTTGGAATGAAATTGCTACTATATTATTAATGATAGAATAGGAATGAAATCCTAATTACATTATGAAATCCCACTCCTGTTATCCTCTCTCTCAAGGAAGAATAGAAATTCACTTTCTCAAACAAAACCTAACTTTCCCGCCCACGATTACTTTTTATTTATACTAACAATAAGGTAACTAACCCTCACATGCTATTCATGTGCACGTGATATATTTTTTTTAATTTCTTTGTCCCTCTTCCGCTGTACAGATGTAATATAGGGGGTCTATCAGATTCCTCCTCTTTTCAAAGCCTCCAATCAAACTCAATGCTAAGTTTGACTGCTCCCTTCAGAGTGACGACCCTCATTTTCCCCCTTCCGTGGTTTGGGGAGGATTCCTCCTCTTTTTAAAGCCCTCAATCAAACTTGATGCTATGTTTAGAACGCTAAGAATAGGTGGTCTAGTTTTGGTTAGGCCAAAAGTGAAATTTTCCCCCAAAAGCACTAATAGTTAGGGAACTCAACACATTCTACTTGACTTAATCGACTTGACTCTCTAATTTTTATGAGCTTTTTTCAATGCATATTGCATATGTTTTTTTTATAGTTGTTGATTGTCTCACATTTTTATGGTTTGCATTTACAAGCCTCTTTTTTCTTTCTTTGGTATGAAATATGGTAATAGGCCTTGCTAGAACCGGTGGGGTAATCTCTCTATGGTTCTACACTTAGTTTCAAAGTTTGATTACTCCCTTCGAAGTGACAACAAGCCTCGTTTTCCCCTATTGTGGATCAGAGAGGATTCCTCCTCTTTTCAAAGCCCTCAATCAAACTCAATGCTAAGTTTAACTGCTCCATTCGAAGTGACAACAAGCCTTGTTTTCCCCTATTGTGGATCAGAGAGAATTCCTCCTCTTTTCAAAGCCCTCAATCAAACTCAATTAGAGTAAAAAAGGAAAAATTTTCATCTCGGGCGCGTGTACCTCACACGCGTCTCTCTAGGATTTCCAAGTTCTCTCACTCGGGTGGTGAAGGAGGCGAACGGCTGGTGAGTGCTGCGGTCAGCAAGGGATCAAATTCGAAGGTAATTCGTTCGGTTTTGGCAGATTGAATGTGAAAACTAATGTCATTTGGTATCCATTTCGAAATTGATTACAATTGATCAATTGAACCATTACGAATGATATTCGTTTTGATTCGGGAGAATTAACGTCTGTCTAGAAATTGTTTAAATCGATTTCCAAGCTGAATTGATTTGAACTATCTTGAAAGTATTGCGTGTGGTACGAATCGATTTATTGGCTATCAGTTCTGGGTTTGAAGACCGTGATTTAATTCACTCGCTGAAGGGATCTCGCATGAATCTCCTCGGTTGAATTTCAATTCTTTTTTAGTTCATTCGTGTTCCCAGATTGGGCCGAAAAGATCATCACGGGTGTTGGGTTGATGTCCTAAGCATGAAACGATGAAGAAATTATCCAGTGACATTGAGGAGGTGAAGAAACGTGTGATGTCAAGCCTTCAACGCGTACATGATATGGCGGCGAACGACCGAAGGGCGGCGACTGCAAAGGCTGACCTAATTTCTGTGAGGAAGAAATGGTCGGACATGAGTGGACCCGAACCGGTTTACGTGAACCGTGAAACATATAAAAACTGAAATACAGGAAATGGACCGAGCGGAGATGGTCCCATGAAGATTGTTGGCCCAAAGGCGTGTGGGCCGATTGTTTTGAATGAAAACGTGATGAAGCCCAGTGAGCCGGTAAAGGGGCTGAAGCCGAATGGTGTGGACACATTTACGAATGGAATTGGTCATGGATTTCTGGTTGATGGGCCATCGTTGAATGATGGGCCGTCCATCTCACACGAAACTGGGATCTCACAGAAGGAGTGCTTACCTGCTGGTGCTTCAAGTGTTCAGCATGTTGGGCAAATTGCAACAGCCGAAGGATATGGACCTGGGCTGGATGCTATTGCAAGTGCCCCAAAGATTGGGCCGGTTGATGGGCATTTGAATGATGGGCCAGCCATTAGAGAATCGTTTGGTATTAATTCAAATGGTGGGCCGCCTGTTTCGATTCGTGGGCATGAGGTGCAGAAATCTAATAATTCTGGAGGTGCAGGCAAAATTCATGGGCTTCCTTATTTGGCTCAACAAGAGGTTTCTCTATGACCTATACACCTCTGACTACCGTGGGAGAGAAAATTGTGGTGACCCCGTTTGAAGAAGTTATTAGTCAAGGAGTTAGAGTGTGGGAGAACTCCCTCGTCAGCCAATTAATTGATGCAAAATTGCTGTATCTAGTCATCTATCGTCTTATAGAGAAGATTTGGGGTAGAATTGAAATGCCAACAATTACTCTGATGGAGAATGGGCTCATCTGCTTTCAATTCAAACATCTGAAGTCGATAGAGTGGATCTTATCCCGTGGCCCATGGCACCTTGGAGGCAAACCTATGCTCCTCCGCAAATGGACTCCAGGTATAGTTCCTGAATCCTTTGTCTTTGATTCAGTTCATGTTTTGATAAAGTTAGGGAGGATTCCGTTGGAGCTATGGACGGATGCTGGTTTGGCTGTGGTAGCGAGTGCAATAGGAAAACCTCTTTCAGTTGATCTTGCTACTAAAGAGAGGCGTCGTCTTTCTTATGCCCGTATATGTGTGGAATTGAATGTGGACAGTATTATGCCTGCCGAAGTAACAGTCAACCTTAGAGGAGAGGAATTTATTGTAACTGTCACTTATGAGTGGAAACCGAAAAAATGTAACTTGTGTCGATCTTTTGGACACTCGCAGAACACCTGCCCTAAGAAAAGAGGCAATGAAGATAGTAAAAAGGAAGCTGCAAGTAAAGAGGTTCCTGTTAAAGAGGTTGTTCCTACTAAAGAGGTGGTTCCAATTTGTGGGGAGTATGAAGATGTTGTGTTGGAATCCTTCCAACACATGGAAGAAGGAGAAATTATTACCCATAAACTGCCTGAAAAGGTGGAGGTAAATTGGGAGGAATTTACCCCAGTTGACAGGAAAAATAGGGGAATGATCTCTATTTGGGACAGAGGGAAAAGGGCGGAAGTGAGTATCACTAACTCCTTTAACAACCTCATGGAGGTGGATAAAGGAGATAAATGGCCTTTATCTATAGTGGATGCCTCCCCTCCTCCCTTACGAGTAGATGACTCTTCTATGGTCCTTTTGAGTACTGCAGGTGATGTAATTCCTATGGGAGAGGCGGCTCCCATACGACCTCATGGTTAGTTGGTGTACGTGGAACGTGCGGGGCCTTAATAGCCCTATAAAGTGTAGAGCGGTGAAGG
This sequence comes from Cucumis sativus, assembly GCF_000004075.3. Classification (NCBI taxonomy): domain Eukaryota; kingdom Viridiplantae; phylum Streptophyta; class Magnoliopsida; order Cucurbitales; family Cucurbitaceae; genus Cucumis; species Cucumis sativus. The sequence goes on from NC_026658.2 coordinate 11,771,249, forward strand.
ACTTCTTAGCTGTGTCTACGGTGGGTTTCTGTTGCATCCTGGAGACTAGAGTTCGAGAGGAGAACTTTGTCTCGATATCTAGAAGATTTGTGATTCGTGGGGGTTCATTAGTAACTACAGCGATAGTGGAGCAGGTCGAATGTGGATTATGTGGAAACGTAACAGTTTTGTGTTCACGACTAACGAGGTTGTCGACCAGTTTATTTTTGGTGTAATAACAGATTTGATCTCTGGGGAGAAGGTAGAGGTTCTGTGTGTGTATGCCTATAATAGTAACATCGAGAGACGTGTTTTATGGAGGCAAATGGCTGAGATCTCTGCTGGTTGGAGAGGACCGGGTATGGTCTTGGGTGATTTTAACACCATCAGACTCCAGTCTGAAGCATTCGGGGGTGCTCCGAACGTGGGGGATATGGAGGAGTTTGACATGGCTATTCGAGAGGCGGACCTTGTTGAACACGCGGTCCAGGGGAACTGGTTTACTTGGACTAGTAAGATACATGGGTCGGGTTTGATGAAGAGACTTGATCGTATCCTAGTGAATGATGAGGGGCTTAGTACATGGCCTAACATGAGGGTTAACGTCCTCCCGTGGGGTATTTCTGATCATTCTCCCATACTTGTCTATCCCAGTAATCAGCGAAGCCAACAAGTGGTCTCTTTTCGTTTCTTTAACCATTGGGTTCAAGAAGCGTCCTTTATGGATGTTGTGTCCTCTGCTTGGACCAAAGATACTAGAGTTTCTCCAATTGTGAATATTGTGAGGAACTTAAGAAATCTCAAGTCGATTCTTCGCAGACATTTTGGTAGGCATATCCGGACCATCAGTGAGGATGTTCGTCTTGCCAATGATACCATGGACCGAGCTGAAAGAGAGATGGAGACGAACTCTCTGTCGGAGGAGGCGAGTAATCACGCGAGCTTAGCCACGGTAAACTTTTGGAAAGCGGTTAGAGTGGAGGAAGCCGCTATGCGTCAGAAGTCGCGAACCAGATGGTTGAAGCTAGATGACCAGAATACTGCCTTTTTTCATCGATCTGTTCGATCAAGGCAGAGCAGCAATGCTTTGAGATCAGTTATTGACCCAGATGGAAATCGGTTGACTAACCATGATCAGGTGACTCAGGTGGTAGTGAATTATTTCAAAGATAGTCTGGGTTCTCAGAATATTAGCTATGGAGAGCTCTCTACTAGTATTGAGGAGATTGTTCAGTTTAGATGGACTGAGGAGTGTTGTCAGGCCCTCCAGTCGCCTATTGGCAGGGAGGAAGTGAGACGTGTTCTGTTCTCCATGGATGGTGGAAAGGCTCCAGGCCCTGATGGGTATTCAGTTGGCTTCTTCAAAGGAGCTTGGACGGTGGTTGGAGAGGGTTTCTGTGATGTCGTCTTACACTTCTTTGAGACCAATTACTTCCCTCAAGGGTGAATACGACTGCTATTACACTTATTCCTAAAAGGAATGGTGCTGATCGATTGGAGGATTTCAGCCCTATATCTTGTTGCAGCGTTATTTATAAGTGCATTTCAAGAATATTGGCAGATAGGCTTCGTGTGTGGCTTCCTTCTTTTGTTAGTGGAAATCAGCCAGCTTTCATCCCTGGGAGGAGTATTATTGACAATATTCTTCTTTGTCAGGAGCTTGTAGGGGCATACCATTTGCACACAGGAAAACCTCGGTGCACTATGAAGGTTGACCTCCAAAAAGCTTATGATTATGTTAATTGGGATTTCCTCTTTGGCCTGCTGATTGCCATAGGTACGCCTTTAAGATTTGTGAGTTGGGTTCGAGCGTGTGTGACCTCTCTGATGTTCTCCATTATGATTAATGGATCGTTGGAAGGTTTTTTCCATGGGAGGAAAGGACTTAGACAAGGTGACCTTTTATCCCCGTTCTTATTTGTGATGGTCATGGAGGTGCTTTCTCGCATGTTGAACAGCCTACCTCAGAATTTTCAATTCCACTAGTTTTGTGAGAAGGTCAGATTAACTCATCTTACTTTTGTAGATGACCTGATGATCTTTTGTACTGCTGATAATCATTCTATGAGTTTCATAAAAGAGACTATTAAGAGGTTTGGTGAGCTTTCGGGACTGTTTGCTAATCTTGCTAAAAGCTTAATTTTTCTTGTGGGGGTTAATAGTTCGAAAGCCTCTCGGCTTGCTGCTAACATGGGTTTTTCCATTGGTCATCTCCCTGTTCGTTATCTTGGGCTTCCTCTCCTCTCTAGAAGATTGCGGAGCTCTGATTGTGATCCCCTTATTCAGCGTATTACCAGTCGTATTCGGTCTTGGTCTGCTAGAGTGTTATCTTTTGCAGGTAGACTTCAGCTTGTTCGCTCAGTCCTTAGGAGCCTTCAGGTTTATTGGGCTAGTGTGTTCATGCTTCCTATGAAAGTCCACAGAGACGTTGATAAGATCTTGAGGGCTTATTTGTGGAGAGGTAACGAGGAGGGAAGAGGTGGTGCTAAAGTTGCCTGGGATGAGGTTTGTCTTCCTTTTGATGAAGGAGGTCTTGATATTCGCGATGGATCTTCTTGGAATATAGCAAGCACGTTGAAGATATTATGGTTGCTACTTGTTAAATCTGGTAGTTTATGGGTTGCTTGGGTGGAATCTTATATCCTTAAAGGGAGATCGCTCTTGGAGATCGATGCTGGGGTGAGTCGATCTTGGTGCTTTAGGGAAATCTTGCGTAAGCGGGATATCCTTAAAGATCATGTTAAGATGGAGGTGGGCAATGGAAGGAAGTGTAGAGTGTGGTTGGTTCCATGGATTCAGGGTGGGCCGATTATCCAGCAGTTTGGGGAGAGGGTGATCTATGATGCAGGTAGTCGGTGGGATGCGAGGCTGGTGGATTTCATGGGTCGGGATGGTGATTGAAGGTGGCCGCTTGTTTCTTTGGATTTGATGGACATTTGGGATAGGGTTCAGGGAGTGAGGCCGAGTCCGAGTGTTGAGGATAGGTGGGTCTGGGTGCCGGGGAGTCATGATAGTTTTTTATCACCAGTGCGTGGGAGACTATTCGTCCTCATAGTAGTAGGGTTGGTTGGTCGGGTTTACTATGGGGTGGGGGAAATATTCCTAAGCACTCCTTTTGTGCTTGGTTGGCCATCAGGGATAGGTTGGGTACTAGAGATAGGTTAAGTCGGTGGGATAGGTCGATTCCTTTATCGCGTTTGCTTTGTGGAGGGAACTATGAGTCTCGTGATCATTTGTTTTTTTCTTGTCATTTTGGGTGGGAGGTTTGGTCGAGGATCCTTTTGCTTATGTCATCTTCTCATAGAATCGGTTATTGGGAAGAGTGTGAGGAGAAAACTGTGGCGCCTTCTCTGGTGTGCTACAATTTATTTCATTTGGCAGGAGCGAAATCATCGTCTTCATGGAGTTGCTATTCGGGAGCCTATGGTTGTATTCCAGCTCATTCGGTCGTGTATTAAAGCGCGTGCTGCTTCTTGGTCGGATGGTGTTCATGGTCTTGTTTAATGTTCTTTTCGTTTGCTTGTCCCCGGGCTGTGGGGTTTCTCTTCTCTTTATTAACTTTGTTGTCTTTCTCTCTTCTTCTTTTCCTTTTAATGTTTGGAACACTAGTTGGTTTCTTTTGGTTTTAGTTCTTGTTCCCGAGATGTGGGGTTGTTTTGGGTACTTATGGGTTGTTTTGTCTAACTACTTGTTCTATGAGTGTTGTTCGCTCTTTTGTCTTGACCTTAGGCTGTGAGGTCCACCTTGTTGTTGTATAATATTATCATTACCTTTTCAAAAAAAAAAATCAAACTCAATGCTAAGTTTGACTGCTCCCTTCGAAGTGACAACAAGCCTTGTTTTTGCCCTACTGTGGATCGAGGAGGATTCCTCCTCTTTTCAAAGCCCTCAATCAAACTTGACGTTATGTTTAAAACACTAAAAATAGATGGTCTAGTTTTGGTTAGGCCAAAAGCGATGTTTTCCCCCAAAAGCTCTAATAGCTAGGGAACTCAACATGTTCTACTTGACCTAACCGACTTGAGTCTGTATTTTTTATGAGCTTTTTTTAATGCATATTGCATATGTTTTTTTTTATAATTGTTGATTGTCTCACTTTTTTATGGTCTGCATTTACGAGCCTCTTTTCTTTCTTTGTTATGAACTGCGGTAACTAGGCATTGCTAGAACCGATGGGGTAACATTTCTATGGTTCTACACTTAGTTTCTAAGTGTGATTGCTCACCTCTAATTTTCAAAACACTTAATTTCTAAGCACATACAATGCTCACCTAGAAAAAAATGAAAATTGTTGTAGTTAAGATCAAAACTAAATAATTATGAAATAAGACATAAGAGATTTGATTTTAACAACCTTCCCGTTGTACTTGGGATCCACTCTGGCTTTGTGCTGGAAAATTGGTTTGGAGCTAATCGTAAGCTTTCGGTTGCTCTTCTAAAACCTTTAGATACTCTTCAAAGCTATAAGCTTTGCTTCCTGACGAAGAATCTTCTACTATTACAATACATAAGAAAATTCTATTTCATAAACCCTGTATCATAATTGAGGCTGATAGAATGATTATTCTATAACCCTACCGATAGTTTCATTCTTAACATTCATAAACACGATGCATGGCAGCTATCCAATTCTATTTCATGTTCTCGAGAATGGCTCGGTTTAACAATAATGTTAATTTTTGTTTTCTATTTTAAAATAATAACGCTGCTTACTAATCTTTTTTTTTCCATTTGGCATTCTACTTTTTCTACTCAGCTTTCTTTCCCTAGTGATAACAAATAATACGGGTGATAAAAAACTTAATCACTCACTTGTTTCAGCCACTGAAAGCCCTTCTGCTTTAGAAATAGAAGATGGGTTTGAGTAGGTAGATTTACTTGCATTGTATGTGCTGTTCATTGAACTCTCAATTTCATCGAGACCAATTTCTCACTCAAACATGGTCTTGCATTCTCTAGAAACGTCCTACAAACAAAAATGAAGAACAAAAAACTACAATAAGGTCTATGAAAAAGTTACAAAGGAAAATCTCAAAAACTAATATGTAAGTCATAACAACCTTAAGTCTTCTTATCGTGGGTTAAAATGCACGTAAGGTTTTTCCAAGAGTCCGAGCAACTAGCATGTAAATAAGTTAAGTCAACTAAATTTGCTATAAATTTACTCGTATTAACATTATCATTGTTATAGACTTGACAACTTCAAATTTATCAATATAAAATATGCTTTAACAAAACGTACCTTGAGGTTCCTCCAACCTTATTAAAAAAGCAAATAATCCAACAATTTAACAAATTTATAGTGCATATTATGTATATCAATTGATCACAACAAAATAAGATCGAACAAATACCCATGAGTAATATTTAGCCACCAAATGAATAATGATGAAAACCTGAAAACAAAACCGAGAAAAAAAAAGAAACAATTCATCAATAAAACAAATTTAGGGGACTAAAAAGTTGTTTACCTTATTACACACTTCAAAATATTAAGAAAAGTGGAGGGAAAAAACCAACCAATAATCAACAAATAAACTTCAACACAAATAGCCATAAATTTTCTTCTTTAAAGGTATCACAAATAAGTCCATCAGTAATAACAAAATAAAAAAGGGCAATGTGCAATTGAATTCTGCAGTCGTAAAGCTATGCTAAAGGCAGTATGAAATCAAACTTGAGCACTAACAAGAAAATTTGCAAAACAAAAATTACTAGACATCATTAACTAAAGTACCAGCACAACAATGAATGTGTAACCTCCGCAAGAGCAAACCCGAATGGAGAAGAACATGAAGAAATATATAAATAGAAGAAACATAAAAGACAAACATGAAACACATGGAAATATACAAAGGGGATAAATAAAAGTACAATTATAAAGTGATGAAGCACAAATATAGGTATCAACAGAACCAGAATACAAGTCTTACCCTATCTCGACTGTCGAGGAGTGTTAACCAACCGTCGGAAGGTTGGTTTATTTTTTAGAAAAAATTAATGTTGTCTGAATTCTTTTCCAAGCCACTAACCAGCCCCTCCTTATCTATGATCGGCGATCAACTCCTCAACCTCTAATTACATTTAAAAGAGTGATGCGAACATTGTGTGAAATCCCAAACCTTTGATGGATCCCACCATCACTCTCTTTCTATCCCCTTCAAAACCTCATTATTTTCAAGAGAGGCCTCAAAGCTTCTTCCAATTAACATAAAAGAAGAATGAAAGAGAAGGAGAGAAAGGGAAAGTGGTTCAAAAGCTATGGAAAAAAAAGTAAAAGAAAATGGTCTACTCATTGGCACATCTTACACAGATGATAATGTTAGGGCAAGGCAATGAGAGACAGAATGCTTTTGGAGCCTTCTCCTCTACTTTCGAAGATTTTAACAAACTAAAATATGCAAATGTTACAAGAAAGATCTTTGGAGATTTGAAATAATCCAAAATAAAGAAAAAGGAAAACCCCAATATGTACAAATTTCATAATCTAAAACTTGAAAAGTGATTGAATGATGAGATATGTTTGTACAATCAATTATAGAGACAGTGAAACATTAAAACAAAAATGAAACGTACCAAGATAAAAAGAATAGCAACTAGTATTATGACCTTTGTATGTCTTCAAAATACAAACATCAAAATGAATCAAGAGATCTACCACACAAATACTGGTATCAACACAAATAAAGCAATTGTTTTAGTAACAATATTTGAGTACAATTAAACTAAGCATGCTATTGTCCTTGACAAATTTACATTCTTCTAATCGAACAAAATCTGACCTTTAAATAATGATAGAAACTGAAGATGAAAGCAAGTTTAGCTACAACTTCAGACCGTGATATATATGATGGAACCTATAAAAAAAAAGAAGAGTACCTAACTATATATACACAGAGGAGATCTGATGCTTTCTAGCACATCAGAGGCTCAATCAATTTATATTTAATTGAAAAACAATCCCTATATTTTAATGCATACACATTGAATAGCCCCTGTTTCAATCCAATTTACAAAACTACCTCCATAAAATTACATAATGGGGGAAGTTCGACCGGATGCACTGTGCTTTACCAGAACCACATGAAATTATTGGAACATAGTTCATTCAATTAACTTTCTATTCAATAATTGAAACAAATGGAAAGAGGATAATTGAATATTAAATAAAGATGGAATTAATTGGGAACTCACGGAGTAATGCGATTTGTTCGGGGGCTCACCACTGGAGTTGGAAGAGAGACAAGGATTAGAAAGGAAAGGAAGAGGAGCGTCTGATAATCCAGCGGATTCTTTGATGAGTGGAGTACTAGTAGTAGTAGTGGAGGTTCCAAGGACATTGAAGTCAATCCGGTGAGACTGAGGGAATCCAGAAGGTTGAGGTTGAAGAGAGTAGAAATTGCAACCAAAATCGGTGACGATGGTGGAATCGAAATTGCGAGGGAAGAAGAAAAGAGCATCACAAGTCGAAGTAGAGGAGGAATCAACACTGGAGAAAGGAGTAAGATGAGGAGAACCTGCCATTAATGGAAGAGGGAGGAAGTGAGAGAGAAAGGAGAGGGAATTAATTAATTAAAGAGAATTAGGGTTTGAGAAGAGAAAGGGAAAATGGAGTGTACGAACAAAGAAAAAGAAGAAGAAATGGAAAGGACGCGCTAAGAGAAGAAGATGGAGATGGATCGGTGAAATGGGTATGATAGGGTTTCTTCCTTAAAGAAACGGAAATTGAGAGATAGGCCTTAGGGTTTTGAGAAGAGAAAGGAAAAATGGAGTGTACGAAGAAATGGAAAGGACGCACTAAGAGAAGAAGATGGAGATTGGATCCGCGACTAAGAGAAGAAGATTGGAGACTAAGAGAGAAGATTCAGATGGATCCGCGAAATGGGTATGATAGGGTTTCTTCCTTACAGAAACGGAAATTGAGAGATAGGCCAAAGAAGACAAGAGAGCAAGAGAGAAGGGGGAGAGAGGAGGAGAGGGAGAGGGAGACTTGGCCGTTAGAGAAGAGGAGAAAGAAACTTTAAATGAGAGAGACTGTACATGTAGGGTTTTTATTAGATTTTTTTTTTTTTTTTGAAATCTTGCTTAATTGGATTTAGAGAATTTTGTGTATTCGGTTCACCGACTCGTATTAGCTGTCCATTGGTCCATTGTTTTGTCCTTTTTTTTTCAACAAACTAAATGTTTTAAGCCATTTACAAATTAGATTTCGATAAATCGATAATCATATTTTTTACAATATAGGACTAAAAAAGATAACTATATATATATATATATACATACAACAGTATTTAGTTAAATTACAAAAAAAAATTCTTTTGAATTTTGTAGTTTGTGTAAAAAAATTACCTTAAACTTTGAAATGTTAAAAAAAATTGTTTTGAACTTTTAAAAATTATTCATAAATACATCTACATACGTAGGATGAAGGTATTGGCATGCTTCTCTAAAAAAACTTTCCAAAAAGATGTTGTGTGACTTTTGAAAAGAAAAATTACAAATGGGGTCGTTTTTAAACAAATTAGATATATCAAGTTATATTTCTTTAATTTTTTTCCTTTTTTCACATATTATCAATCACATCTTACTTTTTTCTTTTTTCTTTGGAACCCTGCAAAAATAACAAAAACATTTATAATCACATGACTCATGTCACTACATTTTCTAAATTTTAAAAGTAGTAAATTTAAAAGTTGATAACCCTATGATTATCGTTTGATAGTCATCTAATATCACTAATTTTGTCATATTCTTAATATCCAAATAAGGTTTCTTGGTGAGTCTAGAGTCAAACGTGAGGACTTATACTAAAAATATATTTATATTTTGAAATTATCTTAAGGTGATTAATAACATACGCCTAAGAACATAGCGGTATCATCCACTTGTAAGGGGGGAGGGGAGTCATCCACTATAGATAAGGTCCACTTGTCTCCCTCACCCAACTTCATAAGGCTGCCAAAAGAGTTAGGCATAATCACATCCACACGTTTACCCTTCTCTCGAACATAAACCAACTCTCTTTTCTTCCTAATAACGAGTAATTTCATCTCGATTACCTACCTCCTTTTCCTTAATATGCCTAATGGGGGAGCTATTAGTTTTACTTTCCTCCAACTATTTAACGTCTAACACCACATCCACAAGACACAATTGTCCGTTCCTCCTCTTTGTTTGAAACCACCTTGCTCACATCCTCCTCTCGATGAACTTTGTTTTCCACAATCTTAGGACACTTACCACTAGAATGCCCAAAAGACCGGCACAAATTATACCTTCGAGGCTTCCACTCATAATTCACAGTCATAACGAAATCCTCTCCCCTATGGTGAATTGTAAATTCAGCAAGCATAGGAGAGTCCACATTTGATTCAACACATACTCAAGCATGTGACAACCTTCGTCTTTCCTTAGTAGCTAGATCTAAAGATAGAGGTTTGCCTATAGCACTAGCCACAACAGTCAATCTGACATCTGTCCATAACTCCATTGGAATCCTACCTAGTTTAATCCATATAGGAACATAATAAAAAACAAAGGATTTAGGGACAATACCTGGAGTCCATTTACGGAGGAGCATACTTTTGCCAGCAAGATGTCGCGATCAACGAGATAGGATCCATTCAACAAGTTTTGGGCATTTGAATTGGAAACAGATGAGTCCGTTCTCAAGAATTGTAATCGTTGGCATTTTAATTTTATCAACAATAACAACGAGCTAAACGAAATCCTCTATCCAGGACGCACTAATGAAAACTAAAATGTAAAATAAGTACGAAGTAATTAATTAAAACAGAAGACAAAAGAAACCCAAAGTAAGTTGACAAAATGCCCACAATAAGCTTCAAGATGAGTGAGAGGGAACACCAAGAGAAACATGAATAGCCTTGCTAACTTTTCACTACTAGCCAACTACATATATTTTTACAATACGTGTTAGGGAAATCTTTCCCTTTGCAAAACAAACCAATATATAATCAATCATTGGCTCCTTATGGGAAAATACAGAAGCCCTATACATGTCTGTTTCAAGCCTGTGTTGAACAACTTTTAATTCCCTAAGATAAGGAGATTTATCTGAAGGTTCGAGAATAATGACATGTCCTAAACTAACCCACCATTTCGCAACAGTGAACCAGTTTGATCGTTAGGGGACAACTTTTGATAATAAGCGCACAACCATGCCCCAATTCCAATGTTGCCCAAAAGTAAAGGCCTTTCTTCACAATGCTCCATAAAAAAAAAGTTCGACTTTCACATAAAGATCTTATTTCTTTTTTATTGCTCCAAGAGATCTAATAGATCTATTTTCACCACGCAAATCCCTTTTGTTATCATGGAAAATGTGTTGGTTGTGCTCAAACCAAATCTCTGCTAGCAACACTTTTATCAAATTAACCCATGTTTTTTTTTAAAAAAAAGAGGATATGAGTTTCACTATTATTAATATTGAAAAATGAAGAGACAAAGCTCAATGTCATGAGGATTATACAAAGAGCAATAGGATGGAGGATCAACAGACGCACCTGGACATCTCAACTAGGTTGACACCCCCTTAGCGCCCTCATCACATCCAAAAAGCGACAACACAAGATCAAAACCAAAAGCCACAAATAGAAGGCTTTTTTTGTGTTTGTTTTGCCTTTGGACATTACTCCTTTGTTATGGGTTTTAGCTTGGTTGGATATGATGAGGGTGCTATGGGGGTGTCAACCTAGTTGAGATGCCAAGGTGCACCCCCTGATCCATGGTTACATGTTCATTGTATAACTCTCTTGTACTATGAGCTTTTGTCTAATTATTATTATTATTTTAATATTAATAAAGAGGTTGTCTCCTTTTCAAAAAAAAAAAAAAAAACAAAAAACAAAACAAAACAAAAGCCACAAATATAAAACCAAACAAAATGATAAAATAATATGTCCAAAACAAAATCATAAATCATAGGTAGCAGGTCGAGAACAAAGAAGAATAAGCCTTGATTGAGCAAAAAATCCCAACAAATATTGAATGTTTGGAGAAGACGGAACCAACATTTCGATACAAAGACATAGTCAATTAAAAGGTGCTAAATATTTTTCATGTTATCAACACAAATGGGGCAGACATGAGGTGAGAGGACATGGGAGGGAAGTTTTCTTTGAAGTACTAAAGCACAGTTTAATTTTCCAAACAACGTAATCCATATGGGGATATTTATCCAAAGAGTGAGCTAAATAGCCCAATGAGTGATTGTTTTATAAAACATCGTTTTGAAATAATAAGTATTTAACAATTAACTCTTAACATAAATGAAATCAAACTCAAACAACTTATCTCAAACTTTCCCTTTCAGTTGCTATACCTAGAATCGTCGAGACGAAAAACAATAAACTAGGCATAGAAGCCCTATCCCGTGATACGATACTTACGAGATGAAACTCTAGGCATCAATTGTGCCCTATCTCGTTATAACTACAATGAGATGGAAAACTAGGCATTCGTACAGGCTCTCATCCCTTGAGATGGGAAACTAAGCATCTTTAGAAGTCTTCATCTCTTATCTAATACCAATGATGGAAAGCTAGGTATTTACTGAATATCCAAATCAAATGACCTCTATGCACAGAAATATATCTCCCGAAGGGTTGCTATATATCTTAGAATATTTTAGGTATACACTAAAACATGCTAATATTATTTTCAAGCTTAAACATTTTGAAAACTTAGCACAATCATGATTGCTTATAATTTTCATTAGTAAATTCATCAATAAAAACATGTTTACCAAAATGTTTCTAAATTCATGCTTTGGAAATACTTTATAAGTCAGTATTCTCAAATATTCAAACATCAAAGCATGCTTGAAACATTTGATAGTAAATTCATGTTTAGAAATCAACTTTAAACTCATTTTTGTCATTTATAGAGAGTAGCTTGGACCCTTGGCTTATAAACTTGTTCGATCTCCTTCAGATCTAAAATAATGAAAAATAATGGGAAATAATTCCATTTAATTCCCGTTGATCATAAAAATATCAAAACTTTGCTTAAAATTTCCAAAAACCACAAAAACAGCCCAAAGACATTAGCTTGCGTACAAAATATTGTGGCAGAAGTTGGCAGGTGCGCGTAGGGCTTGCGTGTCACAATCCATGTCTCGTTCTAACCTCATGTGCAGCGTGTCACAATCACAACTTTTCAAACACGGAACAGACTATTGTGCGACACTTGTTGTAACTCGATGAACACGTCAGTTGTATGAAATTCGATACGATGTAGCCTCCCTATAGGTTTTAAGAGAAATTGGTTTTATTAAACATGAGAGAGAAAGGAAAGCATTGGAAACATGGTTAAAAAAAACTTTGAAGACTGTCCATTGCAAAGAGAGCTTAAATTGCAAAGAGTACCATTAGTGTCGTTTTTAAGAAAATTGTTTTCTTCTAGATATTATAACTCTCTTTCCTTCTAGAAATAGAAAATGAAGTACAAGAGAATCATGAGATTCTATTAATTTATAAATAATTAAATTAATATATATTTCAAATCTACTGATTAATTAAACATTAATCAATTAGTTAATAATTAATGAAATCGAATTTAATTAAATAATATTAAACTAAACTATTAATTAATTCTCCAATTAACTAATAACACTAAATTATTTATCTTATATTTAACTTAAATTAAATTTGAATCATATTCAAATATAAGTTTCTCTCAATAATTTTAATATGAATCCAATTTACATTAAATTAATATTTGAACTCATTCAAATATTTTATCTCTCATAAATTAATTTTGAATCATCCCCAAAGTTAAATTTATATAGTAAAGTTTGATCAACATTATATTATAATGTATCACTATACATTATACTAATTCCCAAGTTAAATTTAAACATTTTAAATTACAACCAATACAAATAAATCTCATTACCCTTTAAGAGCTAGGAAAGGGACCTAATGGACCTACAGATCAGAAGCTACAACGATCTAAGATTAATTGGCTAAACTCATTAATCAATATTTGTTAGCTTTGTGTACACTCCACTAAAGACTCACAACTGAACTCTTCTCACTAAAAATATATTTATGTGTCCATGGATATAGACCAATAATAGTAAGTTAGTCCTTCACGAGTGTTTGTAACACCAGTTGGACCAATTTACCGCTTTACCCCTATGTTACCTCTAATCCTTAAAAATCAGTGCTCCTCTAATGAACAACTTGTTTATGGTCCTACTAATAAACAAAAACCCATCTCATGTCATAGAGAGGGTACGAGCCCTTTGTTCAAGTTTTGGAGACACCATTTAAGCTAACATTCATCTACTTACCCTAAAGTAGGAAATGAGTGAATTCCATTTTGTGCAATTATAATCCCAACTCCCCACTCAGTCTTGTCCCCAAAATCACTACTACAAAAACAGGCTCTCTTGACGGTTGTAGTTTTCCTTTCTTGACGATTTTTCCCAAAAACGTCAAGAAAGATGTGATTTCAAATAAAAATACGTCAAGAATTTTTATGAAAGGCCAATTTTCAACTTTCTTGACGTTTATTAAACGTCAAGTAAGATGTACTTTTTCTTGACGTTTTTTAAACATCAAGAAATATCTAATAATTTTTTGACGTTTTAAAAACGTCAAGAAATTTATAAAAAAATTCTTGACGTTTTTAAAACGTCAAGATAATTCTAAAAAATCATTGATGTTTTTAAAAACTTCAAGAAATTTAAATTTGTTTTTGATGTTTTAAAAACGTCAAGAAATTTCCAAAAAATTTATTGTGTTAATTTTCTTTTACAAAACGCAACGTTTCAATTAGATCACTTCCCCTTTTCTTAATTAAACCTAATTCGCCGCGACTTTGTCCCTTCTCCACCCGAAATCAAAAGCGTCGTTCACCTAACCTTCCCTTCGCGTTCATCTGTGCATTCATCTGCGTTCATCGCCGAAAAAGACTTCCCTTCGCGTTCATCAGCGTTCACCTTCATTCATTTGCCTTCATCGTCCGTCATTGTTCGTATGCTTTGCGTTCCCTTCACCTTCGTTGATTTGCGTCCGTCTGTTCACCGTTTGAAATGTGTAAACACATTCTCTATTCGAAAACGAGTAAACACGTTCACCGTCCTTCTGTCGCATTCCACTTTCACTAAACCTCTATTCGTTTACAAATCCTTCATGGTTACTCATTCATTTTCTTCCCTTTCTAAAGGTAATAATTTTCCTTTTTTCCTTTGTGATTAAAATTTGTAATTTTGGAATTTAAAATTGGAATGCAAAATTAAAGAAGATGAAATATGCCTTAGAGAATGGAAGAAAGGTTTTGCATTTTAGGCTTGAAAAGGGGGATACAAGTTATTATATATTGTAATATATAATATTTTGAACAAGGCTACCAAGCGTGCGAATATGATTCATTGGTTAGTTTAGGGATTGGAAAGAGAAGGATTGTGGAGTTTGTGATAATATTTTGGTACACTGGAGCTTGAAACAGAGAATATTAAAAAACACATACTGTTATACACAATATTATAATAATACGAATCACTAGATTTTCTTCTTCGTTTTCTTTTTCTTCTCCTTGACTTTTTGTTATGGGTATTGTATTGAGTTTTGTGTTTTAGATTGTGATTGTGAAGTATGGGGTAGCTAAACTCTTAATCCTAGGGATAGATGTAGACAAAGTTTATGAATTATTCTTTGTAATGCATCTGATTATCTGCTCTTAATCTTTTCATGTTTTTATGTGAATAATGTTCATAATATCTTAATCACAGATTAATTGTTGATTGGCCAATGAACCTTAATCTTTGCATGACTAGAGTGGTTATGAACTTGGAAAGAGCTAATTAAGGATCCTTGAGGAGAGTTGTTGAAAGAAGTGGACCTAAAAACTTTTGTTTGTTAATAAAAAGAAAAATGAACAGAGATTCATCTTCGTGAAGGTCTTGATGTTTAATTTAATTTAAATTGTGTATGAATTTTTAATTACGAGCATTTTAATATGTTGCGTTTTAATCCTAGGGATAGATGTAGACAAAGAGCACTATAGCCAAGGTATAGAGTGAGGGAGATAAGGTTTATATGTCTTAGAGAATGGAAAGATGGAATTTGTGCTAAAATCATTAGTGTTCCAAATACAATTATGAATTGGGTATAGTTGCATTCCCCCTTCTGGATTGCATAGCACATAAATATACTCTCATGGATTGCATAGCACATAAATATACTGTCAAAAACAATAACATAAAACACAAACTTGATTTAGTTTTATTCACACTTGTACACCAACATGTTTCAAGGAATGATCATATATTAAAAATCATTTTCAAATTTGGTAATATAAAATGGACGAAGTGAGACCTTGAGGTTTTGACCACCAATACTATCTAACTGATGAGTTTATGATTTTTGTTTCTACTGTGTTTTTCCTTAAGCTTTAACTTGCTTTAGGGGCAAGATGGTGAAGGTCTAGTCCACAACCTTTCCCAAGAATTTAATGATGTTTGGGTTGACCCAATTATTGTTATTGGACACCGTTTTATGGTAATTGGTTGTTATGGTTTTTAAGTGTGTTTTGATATCTTGTGTTAAAAAGTAATTGCAAAAAGTCAGAAAAGTTTGTTAAAGATTAAGTGTTTTTAAGTTTGTCATTCCACTTTAATTCTCACCAGTACTTGCTGAATGGAAGCCTCTTGTCTAAGACAATTCGAGTGGAATAACTCTCGTGACTACCACAACATTTGGGAACTCACCAAATGTAAGACTATTCCTTTATCCTAGCATTTGATCTCTCTCTATAATTTGGTTTGCTATCGTAAGTTTGATTAAAATAAATGCTGATAATTCAACTCCAATGTTCTTATTTTCTTAACTCTCATTCAGTCAGTTAGAATCAGAACTCATTTATTTATCTTGTCTCCATAATTTGGATTCAAAGATTCATCACAATAATCTTCTCAACAACATTCTTGAAAAGGTATTGAATTTTCAACTGTGTGACCTTTATACACAAATTTCTTCAAAGAAATTTACATTCTTTAGAGTTTAGAGCTTTGAATTCTAGTACAACTTATGAAGCTTTTGATACTTGTTAGACTTTTTTGCTTGGTGCGGATAAAACCTTATTTACATTCTTTCTTTCCTGCATGTTCTCTTTTGATATTTGTTAGACTTTTTTGCTTGGTTGTCCTTAGTGTTTTCCTCTTTAGCTGAAATTTCTCTATCTTGAAAAAAATAGAGCTTTAAAATTCAACTTCAACTTTATTTGATACTATCTTAGTCCATACTTATTTTGGTATTTCTTTCCTTTCTCACAAACACATCTAAGAGGTTGCCTTCACAATATGGCCAAATTAACAATATGGCAACCTTTTTCATTGCAAAACATATTAGAGGTTGGTTACTTAGTTAGCCTTATTGGGTAAATAATTGACATTTAGGTACTTTTTAGTTTGTATATTTATAGATGCCAAATCGATATGTGAATTTTAATTGTTGCTTATTTGAAACATTGCAACCATTTGATAAAATGTTGCTATGTGAATCCATCTTAACTTGATATATTATTTTATTTTGGTTTAGGTTGTGGAATCCAAGTTTGTATTTGAAGTCAAATTCATCCAAGATCATTGAGTTTCAAAGCTTCTTTAATTAAGATTTTGTTTCTTGAACTAGAATTGTAGTCTTGTGATTTTTGGAATAGCATAGTTGGATTGGTTTTGTAATTTTGGGATTATCATATTAGGTTGGGGTTGACTGAAGTAGTGTTTTGTATATGACAATATCAAACAAACATGTAAAGTTTTCGAAATGTTCATACATATATGATTAAATGTTAATATA
The DNA here is from genome assembly GCF_000004075.3 of Cucumis sativus. Classification (NCBI taxonomy): domain Eukaryota; kingdom Viridiplantae; phylum Streptophyta; class Magnoliopsida; order Cucurbitales; family Cucurbitaceae; genus Cucumis; species Cucumis sativus. The sequence continues at coordinate 11,788,057 of NC_026658.2, forward strand.
TGTTAAAGTTTTAGAATTGTATTCGTGCATATTTATGAGATTGTTGGGCCACACTACAAGAATTATAGAGACAATACAGGAACAAAAATATAAATAAATTATAATTTAGAAAAAAATGAAACAAGCTTCATGTTTTTTAAATGTCATAAACAAATACATTCTTGACGGTTTTTCAATGTCATTAACAAGTAAATTCTTGACGTTTTTTAAACGTCATAAACAATTGTGTTCTTGACCGTTTTTAAATGTCATAAATTACATTCTTGATAGTTTTTAAATGTCATGAATACTCATTCACTTGACGATTTTTAACTGTCATGAATATTTGTATACTTGACGTTTATAAACTGTTAAGAATCGCTATTCTTGACGTTTTATTAACCATCAAGAACTTTGACTTTCTTGACGCTGACTTCAACGACGGTTTTAAAACCGTCAAGAATAGTGATTCTTGACAGTTTAAAAACGTCAAGAGAGTCTATTTTTGTAGTAGTGAATGATAAGCTTATTGAGTCGGCGATCTAGCCACTCTCACTCGTACAAATCAAAGGACAATCTCTCGCGAACAAGAGTTCATAATACACTCAAGATTAAGACTAAGTTATATAGGTCATCCTAGTGAAATAGAAACCTAACTAGTTAATGTAGTAACACCAAGTGGTTACTATTTCGCGATCTGGTCAATTGCAATCTCATTGCATAGGATACCTTCACTCGCATGTCAACTACATGAACACATTGGATCATTGTATTTGTATCAAATACAAGGTGAGTCGTATTCATAATGTTACCAGGATAAAGGTACCCATTCTTATCCGTATACTATAGACCCTTTAAGCTGATCTCGAACATTGATCCTGTATGTCTCTACATACTATTCAATACTTATTAAACAGTTTAGGATGTTAGTTTATTGGATTTGAGTTATTAAGACAAAACTAATAATATAATCAATAACAATTATTACAATAATAACACTTTATTAACAATGGTCAATGGATTATATTTACAATCTACGAGTTTTAGGACATAAATTCCAACAAACTCCCACTTGGACTAAAACTCTCGTCTCTTTGGGATGTTCATAATAAAGTAATCCTCTAACATTGAAAATGGTAAAATGTACAAGTGTATTACATAGAATGTGTATATACAAATACAATAAACTAGGGCATCCTCATACCCATTACACATCTGCCACTTTTCCTAGATTACCTAATGTACATAACTCGCAGATCTAGACTTTCTAGAAGACCCTCGAACACTTTAGCCATGAGAGTCTTTGTAAATGGATTAGTAATATGCCCCACTATTATCACAATATAAAGTGATGGGGCATGTTCATGTTTGGAACAACTTCCAAATTATGCAAGAACTTCCTCACAAAACTGCTTCTTTTGCTGCTTCACAAGTAGCAATATACTCAACTTTCATAATAGAGTGTGTAATGACGCGTGGCTCAGGCTGCTTGATCATGCCAGGACATGCTTCTTGCATGTCCAAGCCTAAATAACCTCTTTCGCTCAAAACACACGCTCATCTCACCTTGTCATCCTGGCAATCAACCCACCCATGGCCTTGTCTAGAAATATGATTTTTCTACCAGAAACTTAACTCGACTTTGAAGCTTAAATCAATAAGATTCCTTCTACAAACTTACTTAGAATGTCTTCACTAGCTTACCACAAAGTGTCACTAACAAATTCCAAGTATTGAGTTATGTAGCTCAAAATACTCTACATTGTTCAAGTTTTTTTTTTTTTTTTTTTGAAAATGACCTTTGAGTCTTTCTTCACTTCAATGCCTTTCTTCTTGGTAGCCTTTCTCTGATACTACACTCAATTTAGGAGATTTTCGAAGTAGAGTTACCCAATTAACACAAGTTGATTGTTAACATAATTCGTCCAAAGTTGTACATATAGTGATCCTTGCATGCTCTTTGGTTGAACCTTTTTTCTCACCTCTTACGCCCATACTTGCCACTTTCCACTCATGCAAGACACTTATTTGGCAAAACTTAGGTATCTTGTATGTTGTCCACTTGTACTCTACCGCACATCTTACCTCATATTGCTTAAGTCATCCTTGGACGCATATCCCTTTTTCTATGAGGGTTCTTTAGTAAATTCTTACTGCCAAGAATGCCTAAGACTTTTTTTTCTCGCCTAATCTCCCAAACATCTCTCAATGCCTTCAACAAACCATGCCATCTTGACTAGCATTTGGTTGAATTGCCCCATTGGCCGCATGACCTATGTCCACATAGCCCACCTCTTTGTTGCATGACATTCCTTATCCACGTTCTAACTTCTTTAGAGTTTCTTGACATTTCCTAGATGCTTAGCTTCCTTGCCTAGCGCATACCCTTGGTCATATAGCCTTGTCTTATAGAGGTTGTCTTGACACCTTTCGGCCATACCACATCTCAACCTTTGGCCACCCAACATGTCTCTTTAGAGGTTCGCTTGACACTTTTGGCCGCCTAGAGTATGCAACATGCCCTAGCCAACACTTAGCCAATTTTCGAACACCCTTTAGGCCTTTCTTTGTTACGATGACACTTTTCTTTTATCATCTTAAAAATATTAACACATCTTCCATAACACTTCAACTAAACTATCCAATCTTAAACCATCTTTCTCCTAACATCAACCCCTAATGTCCTATTGAGTTCTTTAGATGAATTAAGGATTATTGGGTATCAGTGTTTACACGCGAGATGTAAGTCTTCCTCCTTGGAATTACGTATAGTAGTGTGCGGAGGGAGAGGAATGTGATGCAGGTCTTCCTCCTCAACCCTAAGGAATTCTTCTTCGCTAACAATGCCCTTTTGATCGGGTAAGGGCTTGTTCGGTCAGGTCGTGAGGTGAAGGATGTTGTTATAATGATGGGGGATTTGGTGGTGAGAGGATAATAGACATGCGAGAGGACTTGGGTAAGATTGATGAGGGGAGTTTCAATTTTTGGATGAGGACTGGAATTGAAGGATTTGGATTTTGGAGGAGGCAATGAGAGAGTTAGGGGTAAGATTGCAAGAGGTTTAGGGTCGATGGCCACGTCTAGCTTTCAACTTTTTTCCTTTTTATACGAGTTAGACGCGTCATCATGGACATTTCTCCTCTTGAGGAGTGGTGGCAGCGGAGAAGCCTCTTCTTCTTCTCTGTCATTCCATTCTTCTCCCTTAACTTTATTTAAGGTTTTGAGGTGTCTCTCTTCTTCTTTATTTTGATGGAGTGTTATGGTTTGGTTGAGATTCGCCTGAGAACATGCATAAGGGGTGATTGCAGAAAAGCTAAAAGCTTAGGAACCGTCGGAGGAAGGGCAGATCATTAATTGTATGTAACGCCTTCCTCTTACGTGGTGGCAGCAACTTTGAGAATAGATTTAGGGATTTCCGACGTATCATTAATTGCGTGGGAATATGTTTAGGGATTTCTGACGTTTAACAAATCAGGTCATGAATAGGGTGCTATTCCCGACGTTTTCGTCGTGCGTCAGGAGTTCTCTGTCTTTTTTAACTCCATTCTTTACATAAAGGAAACATAAAGAGAAATAAAATGAGAGAGGGAGAGGGAGACCGAGAGGAAGATTGAGAAGAAGAGGGCATTGTCATCACCATTGTCGTCCCTGTTGTCGTCCCGTCGTCGTCGCCATCGGTAAGTGGTTTAGTTTAGTTATTGTTTTGTTTTAGTTAATTAGTTTTAGTATTTAGATTTCAAATTTGTTTTAGGTGTTAGATTTTAGATTTCAAATTAGTTTTAGTATTTAGATTTTGAATTAGTTGTAAGTTTTAGTAATGAAATTTAATTTCAAGTGTTGTTAGAATTTTGAATTAGTTGTAGGTTTTAGAAATTTGAATTTGAAGTGTTGAAGTTGAGATTGAAGTGTTGAAGTTGAGGTTGAAGTGTTGAAGTTGAGTTTGAATTTAAAATTTTCAATTTGAATTTAGGAATTAAATGAAGTTATTTTTTTTTTAAAAAAATAGAGGATCTCCCGACGCATGGTTCCTAGACATCTCTCGATGCTATATTGACAACATCTTCGACGTTCATACAACGTCAGAAGATGTCTAGAAACCCTCAACGCACAACATTGTGCATCGAGAGTTCCTCTCCCGATACATTTTTCCTCACTTGTGTTCCGACATATATTAGTGCGTAAGAAAAGGCTTTTCTGACGCTTTTTATATATCTCCCAATGATTTTATGCATCGAGAGAGTCCTCATTTCTTGTAGTGTTAGACAAAGAGCTTGAATGTGGTAGAGGGGAAAGGCATGACACCTTTAGGTGCTTTCATCAAAGGGAGGATTGAGGTTCTGATTATGGCGCTAAGGTTAACTGCCATCTTCTTCTTAATGCAATAAATCATCATTGTGCACTCTAGTGGGATGGTGTTGTTGTCAACCAGGCAGGCGGTTTCGTTTTCAAGTCTTAGGTCTTAATTCTTAACAACCTTTGAGTATTGATGCTCTACCCCAACCCTCATCCAAAACGATAACTAACACAATGGTTTGGAAGTTTTTGTGAAACATCATCTATACTTTTTCTTTAATGGTCGATGAAAAAAAAGTCAGGAAAATGGTATTTCTGACCATTTTAAGTGTTACCAAAATATCACATTTGGTGTAGTATGGTATTGTTTTGAATATTTTTGTAAAATAGTGGATCAAGAAGTTTTACTAAGATAAAGTTTCATGTTGGACAAGAGGATAGTGGATGGGAATTAAGTTGAATGGTCCACTTTTTTTTTAAATCCTTTAAGGTTTTATGAAAACCTTTCACAATACCTTTTCATAATCATTTTGTAAAAATAATATCAAATCATTTAAATATACCGAAAAATTATTTCATTTCGAATAAACCTTTCTTTATGCTTAAAAAATCATTTCATTTTGTCAAGGATCCCGAATCGTTCTCTACGCTTGGTCTCATTACCTCGCGTTTAGACTACTGTATCAACAGCATCTGAGAACATACAAATTCGTCTTTGTTGCTATACCGCTAAGCTTTATACGCTCATTTCAATGCATAAGTCAGCTTCTTATTACCATGTAGTTTGTACACTCCATGGTGGCCTTCACTCTTTATGTGCACACAAAAGTTAGCATCATCTCAAAGAAACATAGTATTGAAATCATAGTCATCAAATCAAGCTTTAATATTATAAATAATGCTTGAAAACATAACTTTTCGTAGAAATCTTTCTGAAACATTCTCATCTGAATTCTTCTTTCAAATCAGTAAAGAGAAATCGTAATAAAGTTTCTTAACATAAATTCTTTTGACTGAAAAGCACTCACCAAACTTCACTAAAGAAGTCCTTCTCACAAACCATCTTTTCGCGTGGCTAAACCAACAACACTTTAGCATTTCAACAAAACTCTCGTCATCCCCTCCTTAGTTACCTAAATTCTCCTATTTTATAGATCCCTTATACTAACTTAGTCATGCAAATCCTTAATATTTAACCTAGTCATGCTCAAATCCTTAATCTTACATGTTAACCCATGTCAAATCAGATTTGACATTTTCTTTACAAACCTTGCTCCCCGCCTAACCCAAACCGTGAATAAATTCAACCACTTAACATTTCTCGTGAATAACCTTATCGCTTGATTATATTTTTATTATAAGAAACGTTCCACCTGAACTAACCAACTTTTACTCGCATAAAACTCTTATCACGAATCTAAACTCCAAGGCTTCCTCGTAGACTTCTTCTCCACGAAACACTTGGTTCTTCTCGCGAAGACCACCCAAAACTCCTAGTCTAACACTCAAAACTTTCATTTCTTAACTTAACGACCCAACTTTTTACCTAAGTCGAGGTCATTAACTTTTGACAAAAGACCTTGGTTAATTAAAATTTAAAACCTCAAAAGAACAAAATTTATTTTGTTTGTTTGGGCCCCAGTTTTAAATTACTAAAATTCACATGAAAATTTAAAACTAAAAAGTTTCAAATCTTTGAATACTTTAAAACTTCAAAATTTTCTAAACAGTCTCACGTTCGAATACAAATAATACTATAAATCACTAAGCGGAAGCAAAATTTTAAAGTGTCCCCTGTGGCGGTCACGCTTCCTTCCTGCCCCTCGCCGGTTTGCTGCCTTTATTACCTTTGCCTGAAAAATTAAACATAAGGAGGGTGAGTATAAAAATACCCAGTAAGAGACCCTCTACTGGTCCCGTCAGGGGAAAATAAATTGTTAACATTCTATTGGGACACCCTGTACAGTCGCAGTCTTGTGATCCCGTAGGATGCACATTTCAGTCTAACGCCCCGTGGGACGTACATTTCAGTCTAGTGTTCTGCAGAAACACATATCAGTCTAATGCTCCCGAAGGTCGCATAAAAATTGGTGATCCCGTAGGACACCTACAAGGCATACATCCCAATAAAACTAACAATTTTTCCCCTCAATCCATTCTAACCATCTTTACGGTAATTTATGACATCTTTCAGTTACTTCAAAATATAAAGTTCTTTCACTCAACATTCTAACAGTCAACCTATCTCACTTAAGTTCGAAGGTCGTTGATAACATTTTAATACATCTGTCAAGTAAACAACAAAGTCACAACACCCCTCATTTTTACCAGCGCAAACCACAGTTCAGTATAATCCACATTCAACCGAAAAATTCACTAGTTCACATCCAAATCTTTATACAGCACAATCTATTAATATCATCATGTACACATAAGCATAATTTCAGTCATTCACATGTATACTTTCGGCAATCCACATCAATTCACACATCAATGTATTTATATATATGTTTCCAGTCAAATACAACATACACTAAACATTTAGTCTGCAACCAAACGTGTACATCTTAATCATCATCCATACAGTCCAACACAACTCAAAAACTTTAGGTGAGTCCAGTAGAAAGTCCCTTACCTCAAAGTTAGGGAAGCTCCCTTAATCAACTATCGTCCACGAAACAATCCAAATAAGGGCAAACCGAAATCAAAATTCACAAATTGGTTGTGAATTTAAGTGATCCAAGGTTACCTTTCACACCTTCAAGAATAATTTATCAAATTAGTCAATTAACCCATCCGTAACGTTTGAACACCTTGAAAACATCACAACCCATACTTAAATTGTTTTGAAAACGACTACAATTTCATAACTTCAATCTTACCAACAATACTTCGACGGATCTCAGTAAAAATAGGGGCAGCGGCAATCGATTCTAAACAAAAACCATCGTGCAAACAGATTAGAGTGTACGTCGGTTTGTGAATCGCGGTTAGAAGAAAAAACACGTTGCTGGAAGAAGAGGAAACGCGCGGCTAGAAGGAGGCGTGCGCGCTGCCTCAAAATCGATCGACGATCTGACGCGGCGACTGGGCTTCACGAACGGAAGAAGAGAGGAAAGGAATGGACGACGGCTGGACTTGGCTTCGACGGAGACAGAGGTCACGCGGCGGGGCTGGGCAGAGGGTCACGCGGCGGTGGGCGGAGGCCATGGATCTGAACGGCAAGGGAAGGGGAGAAGATGATGGTCGGCTGGGTTAGGGTACAGGAAAGAGAAGAAGAAAAAGATGGAGAGAGGGTGTCACACGCGTGAGAGAGGGGAGAGAGGAAAAAGATATTTTAATTTCTTTTTCTTTTCCTTTTTTTTATGCTAATTATAATAATAATAATAATATATATTATTATGAAAGACTTTTCCAACACTTTTTTTTTTCAAGACAAAACAACAAAATGACGTCGAACAAAAATTAAGAGTAAAAACATCGAATGGTCCGATTAAATTAATTACCTTAGAGTTTGGGGTGTTACATTATCGCACAACTTCTTTCGCGAACTACCCACTTATCGCAAAAAAGTATACTTAACCGTAAAAGATCTTATCACTTAATCTTTCCATGGATTTATTTGAACACCAACTTCTTAATTCTTAGCCGAATTTTACTTCCTTACTCAAATTAGAAATGGGTCGCACAACTTCCTTCGCGAACAACCCACTGAATCGCAATAACGTATACTTAACCATAAATTTTTTTATCGCTTAATCCTTTTCGTTGATTTATTCAAACGCCAAATTCTTAATACCTAGCCAAATTTTACTTCATTACTCAAATTAGAAATGGGTCTCACATTTAGAGCCTATCGCTTCTTTAAGATACATGATCTTACCGATTCAGAGAAATTAACCACAGGCGTTATTAGTTTTGATGATCTGGCATTGGATTGGTACCAAGCACAAAAGAGTTGGAAGTTTTTAAGAATTGGGCTGACCTGAAAGAACGAATGCTTGTACAGTTTCGATCAATTCGAGAAGGAACTTTGGTTGGAAGATTTTTCTCAATCAAACAGAAAATGAATGTAGAAGAATACCGCAACCGATTTGATCGATATTTAGCTCTGGTAGCATTTCTTCAAACGGTAGTGTTAGAGGAGACTTTGATGATTGGGCTTAGCCCATGAACAAAAATGGAAGTGGAAACCGTGGAACCGATTGGGTTGGCCCAGATGATGAAATTTGCGTTGAAGATTGAGAATAAGGAACTAGTGAGAAAAGAGTGTGGGTTGAGCAGTGCATTTCATGTAAAACTGCAACTCACCCTATCTATTGTGGAAAACAACAATACAATGATGACTAAGGAAGAAACCAGCAATGGAAAGTCTGCTGATGAGAGCTATCACCCTGAAAGGAGTTACTGATAGAACTAAGACATGCACAACAGAAAAAGAATCGAAATTCTACCCTAATTGGGCTTAGTTAACGAGACTAAACCAAAAAATAAGGTTTTTAGAATACTTACATTTGAAGCTGCGTTTTATTCGAACAACCACTAAGTTTGACTTAGTATCCTCTAGACTCATAATCGAGTTGTGGGACCCGTTGGATGAAAGAACCAGACGAGAGAAATAGATGAAAAAAATGGGCGTGGTAAATTTTCTTTTTTTTTTAAGTAAATAAGAAAAAGAAATTCCATTTGGTGTGAAAGCCCAAATATAATAGCCAACCCATCAAATGAGTTCAAAGGCCCCATTTATAAGGATTTTTCATTCAAAATTGTATGTCCATGCAATACTAAAGTCCAACAACTCAAAGTCCACTTTCTCTAGCAAGGACTTGATAAAAAAAGAGAATATGAGTTAATAGGAAAATGAAAGGGAATTCCTTGGAAAGTTGGTTTGTGTGTCATTAAAAGTCAAGGTGGAAAACAAAGTACAACATATGGCTAAATGTGAGAGTAGGCGTGCAAGTATAATAAATACCTACCAAGATGTTTATTAATAACATGTGTTTGATACATAATTACAACACTTTGACCAAACAACCAATGCTTAACTATTTTCAAAACGTATGGTCATCTCGCTGCAAATCCTTCAACCTTCTTCTCTACTTGGCCTAAACACCTCATCTTGGAAGATGAATTTTTGAAAGAATGTCTAAAAGACTAAGGTTTTATGAAATCCTTTTCGCAATACCTTTTCATAAACATCATTTCGCATAAACAACATCAAATAATTTTATCTCGCATAAACCTTTCTTTATCCTTAACATACTCATAACATAACAATTTCACATAAACACACATTAGTTAACATTCATTCCTTTCACCAAGGATTTTGAATCGTTCTCTACACTTTGATGTAGAACATCTCCCTTCTTGATGTTTCTTGAGTTTTATCCTAGAGGAGGGGTTTGAATTACCATTTTTATAGTTTAGGATTAGTTATTTGAATTACCAATTTTGTATCTTGAGTTAGTTATAACTAACTCAACCCCAAGTTAGTTTAACAACTCTTGTAATCTCCAGCCTATAAAAAAGCTTCTCATTTTCATTAATAAGACATAAAAAAAGAGGCATTATACATAAAGATTTCTAGCTTTGCAATTACTGCATCAATTGGTATCAGAGCGTGATCCTAGCTCACTCTTCCCTAAAAAAACTTGGATCCTACCACTCTTATCCATGGACGCGGAAGCCTCCTTCAACCAACGCTTGCAGTTGGTAGAACAAGCTATTGAAGAACTTCGAAAAGGGCAGTCGAATATACAACAATCGTTAGTAGAATTAACAAACCTTTTTACCCGATTTCATGTCCAACCTTTAGAAGAAGCAATTCAGCCCCCAAGAAACCCAATTGCAGCAAACCAAGAAAGACAAGAAAAACCAATAAACCCTGTTGTAAACCAAGAACTACTAAGAAATCAACCTATTCACATCCACAATAATCGATTGTATGGAAACAACGTACTTGGAAATTTCTTAAACGATTCTGACTCTTCCGATGAAGACAACTTGCTGAACATTCATCAAGAACCTCAACAAAGGCTTGGACTTCGACCATACTTTCAAGAAGATCAAGAAATACGTATGAAAGTGGATCTCCCTACCTTCAATGGTCAAATGGACGTGGAGAAGTTTCTTGATTGGATCAAGAACGTAGAAAATTTTTTCGACTATGCCAATACACCCGAACACAAGAAGGTTCGATTAGTTGCTCTCAAACTTCAAGGTGGCGCAAGCGCTTGGTGGGATCAATTACAAAACAATAGACGATTATTCGGTAAACAATCTAAAGATTAGCTGAATATCTTATAAAAAGATGTTGCCATAGGCTTAGTGGTGACAGGTGAGAAAGTAAGCTGTGTCTTTTATGACTCTTAAACGTTGAAGTCAATCAATGAGTTCCAAATGCAATATTGGAAGTTTTCTTAAATATTTTGATGCTTTTGCATGTTGTGAAAGAACTTGGTTAGATGTGAGAAAGGGGTTTACGAGATTAGTTACTTACTATTCCCTTTTTCACTGTCATTGCTACTCAGTAGATATGCTATGGGCTCGTGTTTCTGTAGAATATAATTCAGATGCTCTTTCTCTAGAATATAATTTAAATGTTCTCTCTACAAATTTGAAGTAATTTCTACTGTTTTTGCTAATAATTTATATATTATAGAGTTAAATTTAACACAGTTAATCATCTTAAGCATTTGACTCTGGTGTTCTTAAGATATAAATTCAAATCCCTATAATTTTATCATCTTGATCTTTTCAATCGTCTCACATACCGTCTTCATTTCATAATCTTGCCTACTAGCTGCGTATCATCAATGAAATTACCATAGGAGTCCACATGTGGTAATTATGGATCTAGCACGATATACTGCGTATCATGTTGTTGGAGATCATTTTAAATGATTAACCAGTCTATTGATGGTTTGAGTCTTTCCTTTTGAATCTATAGGTTGTTCAATGGTCTAATATTAACTATGTTTAGATTTATGGTAATTTTCATTCTTTTACAGCCTTAATAACCAAGGAAAGGTGTGCTTTGATAATCTTTTCTTTCTCTTCAGCAGGTTGGTAATGTAGAAAGGATACATGTATACTATGCCCACGGACTAGATAGCCCAACCTTTGTTCGCCGATGTTATTGGCTCCTAGATAAGTATGTTATGGTTGAAAGAAAATTGTTAAATTGCTTGCTACCAGTTGTTTCAGTGGGGTCTATCCCCATCATGCCACAAGCAAAGAAAAATGAAATTAGACAGTGGCAGTATATCGTGTTCTACTTATATAATTTATGACTTGCTTCTGCTTTTTGTTCAGGACCTTTGAACACATTGTCCTTGTTCATTATCGTGAAACACAAGAGGTTAGGTTCAGCACAATGCATCTGCAGTTACTGAAATATTATCTTGAGACAAACTTTTATCATTTGGACTACTACATCTATTTAAGATTTGTTGATTTTTCCTCCATGGTTGCAATATTAGAACTTCATCCAAAATAATGTTGTCATGTGTGTCTTTATGGTGATTCATGTGTTGAGAGTTCTCTTTCTTCTGCTATCCATAAATTTATGGAATGGAAAGGCAATGATCATGACACTATTTTTTGTCAGATAAACACTGGTTTCATATGCTTCAACTTTATGGTGCTTCACAGCACACAGATAAAACTTCCAAACAATCTGCACCCAATATTACCATAATGCATTTGGACACTTCATTAACAACTTCTTACAATTAGCCTTTCTATATTGAAAGTAATTTGTTATCTTAACTTCCTGTTGCTGCTAGTTTCAGAATTTTCCATCCACATCGTTGAACTCAAATTCTGGTTCTGTCTCTAACCCATCAACTCCGTGGCTTTTATCGGAGGAACTTGATTCCAAGGCTACTCATGTTTATTCTCTTGGTGAAAATGAATTGTCAGGTGATACTGGCCGAACCTGTCAAAAATAAATGAGTCATAGTTTGTTTGATCATTCATTTTCTAATCTTTCTTCTTTATATTTAATTAGTTGTTTAATTTCTTAAAAAAGAATTATGGTTTATTTATAGTATATTTGGTAGTATGCATGCCTCAGCTTCTTTAATGCATGTCTCTTACAGTATATTTGGTAGTCTTTTATAATGTTACACCCTTTTTTTAATTCCTAATACCTTTTAACTTTCCAAATTTTCATTCTTTCTTTTAGAAAATTATTTTCATTATTTTTTTATGGTTACAAAACCATCCATTAACTACATTAATTAGACAATTCACTCCAATAATAAATAAATAACTTTTTTGGATCTAAGGTCTTTTCTCATTCTACAAATTTAATTTACTATATAAAGGTTATTATGCTAATTGAAAAATATATTTCTCTCAAGTATGCAATGACAGAAAATTAGGTTATAAATATAAAAAAAAAAATTAGGTATTATAATTTTTTTAAAAAAATTATATTTTAATTTTTTAATAAAACCTTGCATTTGGGGATTCACATGTTGTTACTTGTCGAACCAAAAAGGATAAATTCGCGATGAAAACTCTTTAAAAACCCAATTCGTGGAAGGAAAAATTGAACTGTGGCGTTGAGTTATTTTGTTGTTGAAGAAGATCAGTAAAAAACCCACACCATTAAAACTTCTTTTTGTTTCTTTAAGTATATTTTAGATTGCAGCGTATTTTCTATTTGGGTTTAGTTAGGGTTTCTCTTGTTTATTCCAAGATATGCATGGATAGTTCATGTTCGACTATTTGGAAAGAGGGATTTATGTAGCACGGGTATTATATTCTGGTTTTGGAAGTGTCGAGATAAATTAAGGACTTTTTTAATCTTCTTCAAACAAACCTATACGAAGGTGAAGAATAATTTGTGCTTGTATTTTAGTCGGAATAAGAAGAAACATGAAGATAATGCCCAGGAGGAAAATAACCATGAGAAAAAGTTGTGTATTCCTCCATCCATAACTGAGCTCTCTAATGTGTATTCCTCCCTCCATAACTGGCTTACTTTGGACTGTTTGGATAGAAAGAAACAATAGAATTTTTAAGGATAAATCAAGGTTTATTGTTTACTTGTGGAAAGACATATGTAACTTGATCGGAGTTTGGTCTAGGCGTCATTCATCTTGTAACCAATATGATGTTACTACCAACTCTTAACTTTAAGCTTTGTAAGATTAGGTTGTTTCGGGCTTCCCTCTAGACTTCAACCTTGTAACTTTAACTCTATGTTAATAGATAATGACTCTTATCCTAGGTTTATCTTAGTTTGAAGGATTCGGTTTCTTCTTCTTAAAAAAAAGTTGTATTTCGACTACTATTTGGGAGGAAAATGTGCTTAACTAACTAAAAATCTAATGACACTTCCAAAACCAGTCATTTCAAGAAATGTTTCCTCAATAATATATTTAATGCTCTTCCTTTATAGAGTAAAACAGTAAAGCAACAAAACCATTTTAATTCATTATATATATATATGTAGATATATATATATTTATGTATGTCATTACTACAAAAAAGGCCTTTCTTGACGTTTGTTGTTTTTCTTTCTTGACATTTTTTTTCAAAAAAACGTCAAGAAAGGAGTAGTTCCAAAGATAAAACGTCAAGAATTTTTACGAAAAGGCGGGGGTAGGTCAATTTTCAGATTTCTTGACATTTATTAAACATCAACTAATATGTATTTTTTCTTGGCGTTTTAAAAACGTCAAGAAATATCTATAAAAATTTTGACGTTTTTAAGAATGTTTATATATTCAACATTCTTCAAAATTTTCAAACGTCAAGTAATATGTACTTTTACTTGACATTTTAAAAACGTCAAGAAATATCTTAAAAATTCTTTATGTTTTAAAACGTCAAGAATTTTTATAAAAAGCCAGAGAAGAGTTATTTTTTAAATTTCTTGATGTTTTTTTAGACGTCAAGTAAGATCGTTTTTCTTGACGTTTTGAAAACGTCAAGTGTTATTAAATATATATATATATATATATATATATATATATATATAAAAGAAAATATTGGGTTGAATCCTTCGTAGCCCTAGACTTGTCTCTACCGCATTCGAAAATGCCAAGTTCTTTCTGAGGATCTCTAACTTCTGCCGTGTTCACCGTCCGTCCGTCCGCGTTCACCACGTCCGGGTTTATCTAATATATTTTTCCAAATCTTAAAGAAGAACTTTTGATTTCATTGGAGTTTATCATTAGAGGCATTACTATATTGGCTGCCTCTCAGTGGGCTATAGGTTTTCCAATGGTCATTTGAGACTGGTTGATAATAGCAAAAGTTAGAGCTTGAGAAGAAGGAGCGAAGAAAGTAGTGAAGACAAAAGAAGAAAGAAAGCTGAGTGAAAAACGAAAATTGACAAGGTAGAGATGTGACATGAAAATGATGATGAGAAGTGAAGGAGGCACGACACAATACTGGTACACAATAACAAAGCCTTGATAATTAAAAAAAGGATGGTGCCAAGAAAATTTAAATACAAAAAAAATGAAGGTTCTTGCAAGTGTATTGAGTGAATGGGAGAAAGAAAGGATAAAAAAGGTAGAAAGAGAGAAAGAGAAGTCAAGGGTAGAGATACATAGCTTTGTATATAGAAACTTTATGTTTATACTCCATTATACGTTGTGGAGAATATAACATCCTGATATGTCTGATTCAATTTGAATGATGCAATTATTTATTTTTCTGCAATAATTCTACTTCTAGAACCTAAATCATATTGTTCACATGAAATGATAAAATAATCATTACACATTTACAAGAACAATAAATAAATTATGTGATTTTCGTGAGAAAAATGAAGAAGAAATAACTTCTAACAAAAGTAAATATAAATTAAAGGAGAATATAAAATTGTTGAAAATATTTATTTTCAATAATTTGGAAGTTCTTTGGCTATATATAATGAAAGAGAGCCTTTCCAAGGTGTGATGCCTGGCGTCAACAATGACGCGCTTAGCACAGATACGGAACCGGACACCATCTTCTTGGTGTTTGTCTGTGCAAAAGCCTCGAGTGGCTATGGTCTTCTTCTTCTCTGTGAGGGAAATGGTTGAAGTTGCTAGACTATTTCAATTACTATGTGAGAGGTGGCTGAATTTTATTGGACCTCTCTTCTTGAGCTTACTTTTTACAATTGTTTAACAATCTCTCTCCGAATATACCTTCGTCCCCTTAGCTGCTTTCCACTTTGGTAAAATCGCCAAAGCTTTATGTGTACATTACAAGAGAGAGGAGCAGGGCAAAATAAGGTTATTGGAACAAGGCAAAAGTTATCATTGCTAGCTGCAACTTTCCTCATTCTTTTCACCCTCCTTCAAACCATATTGTCTGCTATGTATGCATTTCCTAGCTAGCCTTCCCCGGCATATTCTATTTTAGCTTTTTTCCTCTACAGTTTCTGTTATGTATTTTTACTGAATATTGATCTCCTTTTTGCTATCAAGATAGTATACCATACATGCATGTGTAGGACTTTAATTTTATCCCTTATATTTTATAATTTGTCTTACTACTGTTATTGACTGATATACCAATATACATGTGTAAAGTATTGACCATATAATTAATATTAAATTTATTACATTCACTCATCAATTTAAGTTTTTTAGTCAATGTATGTTCATGATGTACCATGGTCATATCATAATAGAATAGATCCAAGATTATATATGTTCAAACCAACTGGTGATTTAATTATCAAAGATATTATGATTTTGTCCAGTTTTTTTTTTTTCAGTCACTACTAGAAAAATGGATTTTAATCAAGACATTGTGTCGTTGAAAATAAAAGAAAAAAGAGGTGGGATGAGGTACATTGTGTTGTTGAAAATAAAAATATGGATTATTTCTTAAAACAACCATACACAATTTAATTTATTTCAACACAATTTTTGCGTCATTAATTAACGACAATTTTTTTGTCATTAAAAAAATTTTCAAATGAAAAAACCTCAAATTTCAAAAAAATTCGAAGTGGGCTACCGAGTCGTTATGAAGAACCCTTGCCCTCCAATTTTTTGCCACTTGCCGTCGTCGATTCCACACTCCAACCACTGTTGTCGTTGCTCCCACAACAAGCCTTCGCCGTCAAACCCACCAATCTAGCCACTTTCGTCGAATAAATTTATTTAGAAATATAAGTTTTAATGACACTTGAAATCAAGAAAAAGGGATATGAGGGAATAAAATGTGTCGTTAAAAATAAAAATACAAAATTTTTTGTGACACAAATTGAGTTTTCTTGACAAAATTTTGGCATTGTAAATAATTGCATAAATTATGTGTCATTAAAAATTACCCTAATAAAAAATCAATGTTTTCCTTCAATCATACGTTTTTTGATTTAAAACAAATAATTCGAAGCTTTCATCCCACTTGTGAACAATGACCGAAAAAAACCTTACTTCATCCCACATCGTCGTTGTCTTTAGCTCTCTCACAAATGCTCTCTGGCGACGTTCCCCCCTCTCTCGCAAATACTCTTCACGACTTTTCCTCTCTCTCAAAATTAAGCTCTCCGCCCACCATTTGAAGGAACTCACCAAATTTGCAAGTAATTGAAGAATTCGTGGTCCATGAGATAGATTAAGTCCATTTATGAGTTAGTTTGATTATATTATGTCACATATACATGTATTACAATTAAGGGACACTTGCAAAAATGGCAAAATAAGTTATAATAATTAAGTCCATAGAACACATACCTTATTATTTGAGAAAGTGACAAAAACAAAGACCAACTCACACATCAAGAGGTAAAATGTCAACAAATGCCCTCGTTATTGATGTACATTTGATACACCTTATACACGTCTGATACACCTAATACCTCTTGATACATTAAGTCCATTTATGAGTTAGTTTGATTAGATTATGTCACATATACATGTATTACAATTAAGTGACACTTGCGAAAATGGCAAAATAAGTTATAATAATTAAGTCCATAGAACACATACTTTATTATTTGAGAAAATGACAAAAACAAAGACCAACTCACACATCAAGAGGTAAAATGTCACAAATGCCCTCGTTATTGATGTATATTTGATACACCTTATACACGTCTGATACACCTAATACCCCTTGATACACTTGATACTTCTTACTGATACACTTGATACATTTGATAATACAATTCATGCACTCGGTACTCATTGATACACTCGATACTTTTTGATACACACTTGAAACATCTTCATACACATAATACTTCTCGTTCCACATAATACTTCTCGTTACACTTGATTCTTCTTGATACACTTGATACCCCTGAGACGTTGATACACTTGATTAGTTTGATACACTTAAAGACTTCACTTATAAGTTTGATACACGTAATACACCACTAATAAACTGTTTATACTTCATTGGTACACTTAACAAATTTGATATGTTTGATGTACATGCACTACAAGAAATTTACCCTTTGTCGATGACAAATATCGTCAGTAAATCTTCAAAAACTAATCAACTTTTCTTTTGCCAACAAAATTAAGCTGTCAACACACACCGTCACGTAGGTCTATTGGAAGATCCTCTATCGATGGCAAAAAATAAACTGTCAGCAAAAATAGGAACTATTTTGAGATAAGGTTTGTGCGTACACGTGTGTGCGTTTGTGCATGTGTGTGTGCTTGTGTGCGTGTGGATAGGTGTGTGTGTGAATGCGTGCTCGTGTGCATGTGTGTGTGCGTGGGTTCGTGCGTCTGTGGGTGTCTGTGTGTAGGTGTGCGTGTGTGTAAGTGTGCATGTGTACGTGTGTGCGCAGTGCTTCTATGCTTGTGTCCGAACAAGTTAATATTTTTTAATGTTGAGTTTCTTCCAATTTTAAAATAATAATTTAATTATCTTGATATTTAAGGCATTAATGTTATTTTGAGATAAAGATAGTGAACGGGTTGATATTTTTTAATTTTGAAATTCAATTAAGGTTATTTTAATACAAAATCTATCGTTGAGACTCTCAAATTCCGAAAAATAATAATTTTGTTATTTTGAAATTCAATTTTGTTATTTTGAAATTCAAATTCAATTAGGTTATTTTGAAATTAGTATGATTGAATAAAGTTATTAATATGTTGAATTAATTAGTTGAGTCTCGAGATATTAAGAAAAATATTATGATATGAGTTGATGTATCTATTTCAAGTAAAAGATAATTAAAAGCTGAGAAATGCATAACATAAATTAATTACAATGTAGAGACGAAATAATTACAGTTGAAGAATATTGATATTTTGGTATTTTATAAAATACCATGCACGTGCAAAAAATGCTAGTTGCTAAAATTCAAAGGAAAAAGTAGTTTTGTCATTTTTCAAAATGACCCCTAAAAACGTTGTTATGTCTCTTATGACAAAGAGTGTAGATCTACTGATCCATATTCGATTTGTTTTTTGTTGGTAAAATTGGATAAGACCGCATTATATTGAAATAATTACACGAATGACACTTTTAAGCCAATATTGATAGAAATTATAATTTAATCAATGTTATTAAGTCAAATGAACATGGTTTAAAACTCTTTCTAAACATAATTAATGTATTTGTTTTTTAACTTTAATTAATTTACACATCTTTGTGCGTGCGTGTGCGTGCGTTGTGCACGTGTGCGCGTGTGCTTGTGTGCGAACAAGTTAATATTTTTTAATTTTGAAATTCAATTAAAGTTATTTTTTATACAAAATCTATCGTTGAGATTCTCAAATTTCGAAAAATAATAATTTTGTTATTTTGAAATTGAAATTTAATTAGGTTATTTTGAAATTAGTAAGATTGAATAAAATTAAAATCTTGAATCAATTAGTTGAGTCCCAAGATATTAAGAAAAAAGGATGTATCTTTTTCAGGTAAAAAATAATTAAAAGCTAATAAATGCATAACATAAATTAATTACAACGTAGAAACGAAATAATTACTGTTTGAGAAGGTGAATATTTTGGTATTATAAAATATCATGTACACGTGTAAAAAATTCTATTTGCTAAAATTTAAAAGAAAAAGTAGTTTTGCCATTTTTCAAAATGACCCATAAAAACGTTGCTATATCTCTTATGACAAAGAGTGTCATCTACTGGTACATATTCGACTTGTTTTTTGTTCGTAAAATTGGATAAGACTGCATTATATTGAAATAATTACACTAATGACACTTTCAAACCAATATTGATAGAAATTATAATTTAATTAACGTTATTAAGTCAAATGAACATGGTTTAAAAGTCTTTCTAAACATAATTATTGTAGTTTTTTTTAATTTTAATTCATTTATACATCTTTGTGCATATGTGCGTGTGTGCGTGCGTGTGCGTGAGTGCGTACGTGTGTGTGTATGCGCGTGTCCACGTGTGCGTGGGTGTGTGTGTCTACGTGTGCGTGGGTGTGAGTGTCCACGTGTGCGCTTTTGTGCGTGTGCGTGTGCGTGTGTGTGCGTGTGTGTGCGTATACGCGCGTGTGCGTGTGTACGTGAGTGGGCGTGTGCGCTTTTTGTGCTTTTCTTCCAATTTTAAAATAATAATTTAATTATGTTGATATTCAAGTCATTAAAATTATTTTAAGATAAGGTTATTTTAATATAAAATCTCCGTTCTAAATAAACACAATCCAGATCAGTGCCACTGAACACAGGCATTTCAACCTTCTTGAATTTGCTATGATCGTTCGAGTTTTCATCCATTTCAAACTTGTTTGTTTTACCTTCTACCTTGATTTCCTTCAATGTCTTACCTCCACCTTCGATGATACTCTCAATCGTTTGTCCTTTGCTCGATGATCCTTCCATTCTTCCGGAGATTGTCGAATTATCCTTCTGCTATTCATTTGATGCATTTAGCAACCGTTCTTGTTTTTCTAACTAGATGACTAGTCTTTCGATGCTTTTTGGCAAGAATAACAAGTTTTCTTCAATTGCCAGCAACTTGTGTAACTGAACTTGTATCCCTGAGATTTCCTTATCAGAGGTCTCCAACTTCTCTTCGATCCGTTTTTTGTGCTGCTCTATCGTTCTCCCAAGTAAAATCGCTCTGATACCAATTTGTTAAGATACTGTAAATATACGGCAAGTGCATCTTACTTTATTGAATTACCTCAACGAATTACAGTATAGAGAATAAAAAATCACTCACATCTACTTCCTAAAGGCACACTCCAGTGAGGATCACAACAAAGAACAAGAAAAACTAAGAACAAACTGCAACCATGAAAATGACCAAAACAAACAATAAAAAGAACTTGACTTGGACCCTCTACTTCTCCCGAGCATGAAAGAGGGCAGCCTCTACTTCTTTGGAATATTTTGTCCCCTTTCTCCCTCCTCTTTCCTCCCTTTTTATTTTTCTTTACTAACAAACTAATGGGAAAGATCTCCTCCAATATTCTCTCCTCCTATAATCTCTCATATATTCTCGTGTGGGTCAATATTACCCTTTTTAATTCTTCTACTGTATTTAAATAATATTGGAGACATATGCTTCCTAACAAGAACAAGATCTGAATTTATTATAATGTAACTATAAGAAAATACAAGATAAAACCAAGTATAAAGCATTAGAACCCTCCCTCTTGAGTACTCTCACCCAAGCCTTATATCACTCCCCAGAATTCTCCCCACCACCCTAGTTACCACACTTACATAATAACTACTAGTAACCACACTTACACAATAACTTCCTAAATATCTAATTACCCTTATACCCCAACCCTATACATAATCTAGGTATCTAACAAATTCCATAACATAATGTATTAGGGGAAGAAGGAAATCGAGGATAAAAAACACTAGCTAGCCAACAAATATCTTTCATTAGTGAGCTTGAGCCATTTTACACGTAAAATGGGAAAAGTAAGCCTGCAACCCAAATTAGCCTAATGGTTGTCTTAACAACCACTACCCACCATCATGATAGAAACAACTGAAAAGGAAGAGCATGATACAATCCAACTCAAATATAAGAATTGATTTTGATGTTTAACTAAAAGTAAACAGGCAGTAGAATAAGAAACTATGCCCTTTTAGATCTAGAAGGTTCACAACAATTTCCAGCCTAAACACAACTACGAGCCAATGGAAGAATAACGGCAAAGCCCTTGTGTGCATGGAATCGCTAACTTTGGTGCAAATGAGATGATTATCGGTATTCAAAGGCCAAAAGGACACATAGAAGAGTGTTCGTCTAAGGTTGGAAGACTAACCTTGAAAAGAGAGCAATACAAAAATTTAGAGTTTTCCGCACTTTTCCTGTAATGACATGAGTGCTTGTACTCCCATAAGCAGTGAGAGAACCACCAAGCTCCTCAATCATCTAAATCAGAAAACAAATGCACATTAGAGCAGTCACAATTTGGAATAAATAGAACTTTTTATTGTTAGAATCTTAGAATATTTACGAAAAGTTTATGGGAATATTTTTCTTAATTCCTAAATATTTTCCTTTTTTATTCCTCTGTATATTCTATTTATTCTCCCTTGTACCTATTGTATTTTTCATCAGAAAATAATAAGAAGAAAAATATAGTGGTTTTTCTCCTGATACACAGGTTTCCACGTAAAGTTGTGTGTTTGTTTGTCTCCCTTTCAATATGGTATCCGAGCAGGTGGTCCAAAAAGGTCTTGTCTTGTCGTTTCCTCCCTAATTAAAATCCATTTCCAGTTGTTGGGCCTTTCAAATATTTCAAGCCCACAAGTGAGGAGAGTGTTGGTGATATATAATTGAATTTTCTTTCTTTTTTTAAAAAAGGATACGAGTCTCACTATTATTAATATAAAGAAAGAGACAAAGCTCAATGTACATGAGGATTATACAAAGAGCAAAAGGGGAGAGGGAAGATCAATAGGCGCATCCGGACATCTCAAACTAGGTTGACACCCCCTTAGTGCCCTCAAAACATCCAAAAAGCGACAACACAAGATCAAAACAAAAAGCCACAAAAACAAAGACAAACAAAATGATAAAAAGAATCTTTCCAAAGAAAAATCATAATCAAAGGCAGCATGCTGAGAAATGCATTATATAGGGTATCGTTGCCTGCAAGGATAAAAAATCATCTAGTAGCTCATGTGAGCAACTTGAAACCTTACCATCAAGATCCAGATGACCAGTAGTGCAACAATGGTGTATGGTCATCTAGTGACCTAAAGCAGAAAGACGATAAAGAAATGGAAGAAATCGTTCCTAAGAGAGTGAGGAAGGGTATACCCATGAAGAGGATACATGAATTCCTACTGAAGTGAAAGAACCTCCATGCGGAAGAAACACGTTAGGAATGTGCTGAAGGGTATACCCAGTCGACAGGGACGCCAATTGTTTAAGAGCGGGAGAATGTAACAAGCATGCTTGTCCAGGGCGCTGTTTGCTTATGGCCGCATGCCCAAACACCCAAAATTTACATTGTTTTTATGTATAATCATTTAGTTTTACTTTTTACTTTCCCTTTTATGTCATAAACCTTGGGTGTGATTTGGCTTTTTCTTATGCAAGCCTACCAGAACTAAAAAAGTCTAAAATGTACTATAGATGGGACATAGTAGTTGAATCCCTGCCCAAGCCTTGTTGCACTCTTCGCAATCAAAGTTTTTCTTTGCAATTGACAATCTTCAATGCTTGCTTTAACGATATTTTCATTGAATTTCTTTCTCCTCACGTTTTATAAAACATTTTCTCAAGAACGTGAAGAGAGGCTACATCGTATCATGTGTTTGTCCGTGGTTTTTGGATTTTGATCAGCTAACTTGTTGTCTACGTAAAACAAGTGCAACATAATCGCTCCTCTCGTGTTTGAAAGCTCGCGATTGTGACACAAGAAATGCACTAGCCAAGAATGCACACGAGGAGGGCTACACGAAATGCCAAGCACGCAACCAAGTGAGGTTCACAATGTGCTTGTGTGTGAGGTTAGCACGCGGGCATGCCCAACGCGCGTGAAAAGCCTCTTGTGAGATTCACACACACTAGCCAGCGCCCAACCAAGGCCCTGCCGCGCACCCATTCGTGTCAGGCAGTGTCATATTGCGTGTTGAGCTATTTTTGGTAATTTTTTGAGTTTTTTAAGTATACTTTTGATATTTTCTTGGCAAAAGATAATTAATTGTACTATTTTACCATTATTTCAGGACATGAGAAGATCATACAAATTTATAAACCAAGGATTTGAGCTTGTATCTTTGAGTGGAAAATGTTTTATTTAAAGTGATTTCAAGCATGTTCTTAAGTCATGATTTATGACGGATTTATGCTAAAATGTTTAAGTTATGTTATGAAAAGTCTTTCAAGCGTGTTATTGTTTAAAGGTATTTATTCAAGCATATTTTTTACTCTTCAAAATGCATAATATTCAAAATGTTTTCCCACTTTCTAGGTAGAGATCGTGTCCTCTAAGCCTAACTTGAACCTGTCTACTAAAGGATTTCATTTTGTTATCGTATGTGTCCTGTTATTTTGTACTAATGGTAAATTAGTCTTTTGTGCTATCAGACTTACGCTTTTGGAAAGGTTTTATAAGGTTTTGTTCTAGATAAATAAGATTACGTTTTTTCTATGTAAAACTTGTCTAAGGTTGTTAAATGAAAAAGGTTTAGCCCAATTGGTTTTAGTAAAACTTATGTGTTATGTTTCCGCTGTTGTTTAGAATTTAAAGGTTCAGGCTAAGGGTCAGATAGTGTCGTTCTTGACGTGGGTGCTATCGATTGGCTTCACGCCATATCTCGAGCCACGCAAGTAGGTGCTCGTGGTGGGGTGTGATAGCCTAAGTTGGCTTATTAACGGTTAAAATGTAAACATGTCCATAACAAAATAGTTGGGCAAGGCCCATGTGGACCGACTGGTAAAGGTTGAAGAGCAAATGCTCTACCTAATGAAAGTTCCTAACTCAATTCGCTTCTCGGAAACCCGCCTTGAAGAAATTTTTTAGAAAGCTGATGCTATTAATTAAACCACCACCCAAAATCTTAAGCTAGTGATTAAAAGTAAATTTAATTATATATCACTAACAATCCCCCACTTATGGGTTCGAAATATCTAAAAGGTCCAACAAGTGAAAATCAATTTTAATTGGGAAGGAAACACCAATACAGGGACTTGAACATAAGACCTTTTGAACCACCTGCTCTAATACCATATTAAACCCCAAATTCACCCAAAAGCTTAAGCTAGTGGTTGAAGGTAAATTTAATTATATATTACCAAAGTATGAGGTTTCATCACAATACCAATTGGCAATGAGAGGAGTAGCTCATCTATTTTATAAAGAGTCTAAGTTTCCTTGGTTTTTCAATTGTGGGAACATGCCCCTTCAAGATGGTGCCTCTTTGGTTTCACCTATCTTGAACCAAATATCCGTTTAGGCTTAATGAGCTCTAATACCATATTGAAAGCAATATATACGAAACCAAAGCTTAAGTGAAAACGTAAGAATCGAAAGAAAAGCATTGTGTTTGTAGTTTTATTATTTTTATGATAATTACAGACGTACAATTGGTGGTTTAATATATATCACTAACACTATTGCTGCAATGATCGATCATCTCGATGGATTACCCATTTAAGAGTTGTTGACAAGAGTTGACACTCTAGAATCAAAAGTTGTAAGAACTAGATGTTGTAATAAATGTCCTAAAACTCGTTGTAATCATAATCTATTCATTAAAGTCGTTATTGATACTATAATCTTAAAGCCAATAAACTAAGGACCCGAAGTTATTATTAAGTAAACTTGAACTTTATGTAGAGACATAAAAGTTGATCAAGTTTAAGTATAGAGCCTAAATAGTATAGATTGTACGAATACAGTTAGGCACCTTATTCCAGGACAATGAATGCAGTCTGCTTTGTATTTAGTATAAACGATGTGATCCTAAATCCTAGAGACATGAAAGTGTGGACATCCTATGTAAAGAGTTTACAAAAGACTAGAACCATGAAATAGTCACTTTTAAGTTATGACACCGTTAACTTTGAAAAACTTACTATTTCATTGATAGATATCAAATATAACTTAATCTTAATACTGAGCTAACTATAAGCTTCTGTTCTCACCAGCATGCTTGTTTAAGGCGTTGTTTATCTATGGCCACATGCCCAAATACCCCCAAATCACCTTTTCTTTATGCCTTGTATTTAGTTTAGTCTATTGCTTTTCTTTTTATGTCATAGACCTAGGGTGTGAGGTGTCACACATTTTCATTTGCAAACCTGTCAAAGCTCAAAAAGTCTAAATTGTACTATAGAAGAGACCCAATAGTTGAATCCCCAACCATGTCTTATCGTATTCTTTATAATCAAATTTTTATTTGCAATTGAAAGTCTTCAACGCTTTCTTTAATGATGTTTTTAATGATATTCTCTCTCACATTTTATAAAATAATTTTTTCAAGAACGGGAAGGGAGGTTATATCATATCGTGAGTTTGTTCGTGATTTTTGGATTTTACATTACTGACTTATTGACTGAGCAAAACAAGTCCTCTACAATTGTCCGTTCCATGTTTGAAAGATTGTGATTGTGGCACGCAGAGTGTCACAAGTGTGCTTGTCCAATGCATTATTTGCCTATGGTCGTATGCTCGTATATCCTCAAACCACTTTATCTTTATGCTTTGTACTTAGTTTAGTCAACTGCTTTCCTTTTGTTGTCACCGACCTAAGGTGCGTCGTTTCGCAATTTTCATATGCAATGTTGTCAATGCTAAAAAAGTTTAAGATGTATTGTAGGGGAGGCATGGTAGTTGAATCCCCAACTAAGCCCTATTGTGATTTTTGCAAATCTAAGCTTTCTTTGCAATTGACAATATTCAATTTTTTCTTTAAGGATGTTATCAATGTTTTTCTTTATCTCTCACGTTTTATACAACCAATTTCTCTCAAAAGATGAAGCGAGGCTACATCGTACCATGAGTTTATCCGCAACTTTCAAATTTCACAAGGTTGCCTTGTTCATCAATTTAGAACAAGTGTTGCACAATCGCCCGTCCCGTATTTGAAAAGTTGCATTTTGTGACAAGTGGTATTAAAGCTTTCTTAGCTCCTTGGCTAAGCGAGATGCAATTATGTCGACAATGAAACAACTATCAAAGTTGCAATCTGAGCGACTGACTGAGATTGAAGAGGAATTCTTGGATATGAAAGAATTGTCAAAGGAAGTAAGATTTCTCCAGACCTAACTTGAGATGTTTAAAGAAAAAGTCAGAGAAATAGACGCATTGAATGCCTAAATAGACAAACTACCCATAAATGAATTGGCGTTGAGGGTTGATTCGTTAGAACATAAAACCACCAAAGTAGGTAGTTTTAAACGTGGAAGTAGCTCTTCAAGTTCTATCGCACAAATGGAAGAGCGTGTCGAAGAGTTTGACTTTTGACAAGCTCCAACATAATCAGTTATATTTCAAGAAAGAGAAAAGTGTTTTTGCTAAATAGCATATCAATTTTCTGGGTCACATCATCGAATGTAGAAAGATTTGAATGGATGAACATAAGTTGTGAGCTATTAAGGAGTGGAGAGCCCCCACTTCCGTGAAAGAGTTACGTTTCATCCTTCAATATATTCTAAAATAGGGTTCACCTACTATCCTCTAGACTCAGTACCGAGAGAAAGAAATAGATGGAAAAAGAAATGGGCTTGGTAATTTTTTTTTCTATGTAAATAAGAAAAAGAAATCCAATTTGGTACAAGAGCCCAAATTCAATAGCCAGCCCATCAAATGAGGTCAACGACCCTATTTATAAGGATTTTCCATGCAAAATTGCATGTCCATGGAATACTAAAGCCCAACAACTCAAAGCTCTATTTCTAATATGAAATTCGATGGCTATAACACATATACTTGTCAGTTTCTCTCTCTTCTCCAATTCGAACAATTCGACTTATTTTATTTATTCCATCACACTGTTTTAAGTTTATTCCATATGAGCTAGCAAGGGAAACTAATGGACCTATATATCATGGACTCTAATGATTCAAGATTAATTGACTAAATTCTTATAGACTAAGTTAATCAACATTCGTTAACTAACGGGTCATTCATGTATGTACTGGAACGATTCAGAATCACCTCGTTTGTACTAACTACAAATCGGGCGACATCCACAGTTTCTCTGAAAAAATCTGGGTTACTACAACGTCACCACGATGTACAATTTTCCTGATAAGATGGTACTTACGTTCGATATGTATTCCCCGTTTACGGCTTTTAGGTTCTCTTGAATTTGCAACTGCACCACTGTTGTGACAGTATAAAGTGATTGATAGATGCATATTTGGAACGACTTTCAGATCTGTCAAGAATTTTCTTAGCCATAATGCTTCTGTTGTTGCTTCAAAAGTTGCTACGTATTCTACCTTCATTGTGGAATCAACTATACAAGTTTGTTTTATGCTTCTCCAAACTACTACTCTTCTATTTAGAGTGAATACTAATCCTGATGTAGACTTTCTAGCATCTTTATCAGTTTGAAAATCATAATGAGTGTATCCACTAAGGATCAAATCTTTTGTACCATACACGAAAATGTAGTGTTTTTTTCTTCAAATATATTTTAGAACATTCTTAACGGTTGTCCAGTGATCACATCCAAGATTGGACTGATACATACTGACCATCCCTACTAATTAACAAATGTCAGATCTAGTACACAACATTGCATATATCAAACTTCCAACAGCGGAAGAATAGGAACATTTTCTCATATCCTCAATTTCTTGAGGTGTCTTAGGACATTGTTCCTTTGACAAATGAATTTCGTAGATGTATAATAGCATACCCTTTTTGGAATTCTACATTTTATATCTAGACAACATTTTGTCTATATAAGATGCTTGAGACATGGCTAGTGTTTTGTTCTTGCAGTTCTGTACAATTTGGATCTTAAGAACGTATTGTGCATTTCCCAGAACTTTCATTTGAAATTGCATAGCTAGCCATTTCTTGATATTAGTATGAAATCCTATGTCCTTTTCCAATAAGTAGAATATCATCTACATACAAGACTAAGAATACTACAATGGAATTGACGACCTTTTTTGTAAACATAAGGTTCGTCAACCTTTTGTATCAAAGCCATAAGATTTGATCATAGTATCAAATCTTATATTCCAGGATCTAGATGTTTGTTTTAATCCATAAATGGATTTTTGAATCTTACAAACCTTTTGTTATTGATCTTGATCTATAAACTCCTCTAATTGAGTAATATAGATACTCTCTTCAAGATTGTCATTCAAAAAAAGTTGTCTTGACATCCATCTGCCAAATTTCATAATCATAAAACGTGGCGATGCATAAGACTATTCTAATTGACTTTAGCATGGCAAAGATAGAGAAACTTTCTTCATAGTCTATGTTAGAAAGTGACATGCGCAGTGGAAAAATGGAATACAAAATTACCCTAATTGCACCTATTTAACTTGCAACCCTAAATTAAAAGAATTAGGGTTTAGGAAATATTATACCTTTGTATCTATTGGAATATGAACGTCTATACCTCTCACAAAATTCCAAAAGTTTTTGAAACCAAAATGTAACACCTTAAACTTAGGATTTGGAATTCGTATCTCCAGCATTCTCTGCATCCCCTGCGACCTGGCAGCATCATCCTTACTATTCTTAAAAACTTATTAGAATGAAATTCCTCTTCACAAACCAACACGAAATCTTTCATCATGCTTTTCCTCACTCACATATATCCTAGGAAAATTTCCAAGAGGTCACCCAACATAGAATTTCTTCAAGCTAAGCAAGCTTAACTATGAAGTCCCTATAATCGAGCCACCGAAAAAAAAAGGTTCACATTGTTGGTATAGGTAATAAGTTTCAATTCTTTTAAGTCTTTCTTAACATGACTTTCATGTCCTCAAGGTGCACCTTGTCGGTATACTTGTCGATTTCTCTCTCTTCTCTCAATTCGAACAATTCGACTTATTCCATCACAATGTTCTAAGTTTATTCCATATGAACTAGCAGGGAAACCTAATGGACTTATATATCATGGGCTCCAGCGATTCAAGATTAACTTGTTAAACTCTTTTAGACCGAGTTAATCAACATTCGTAAACTAACGGGTCATTCCACTAAAGTCCCGCAGTTGCACTCCCCTCACTATAGATATATTCTTGTCCATTTAATATAACCATGATCAATAAGTTAATCCTTCACATGTTATTCGTAACCTCGAATGGATCAAATTACTGTTTTATCCTTGAGACTACATCTTATTTCTTAAGTTTCATTGATCCACTATTGAACAATTGGTTTAAGGTCCAACCTATAAACTTAATCCCTCTCGGGCTAATGTGAGGGTGGGGCCCCTTGTTCAAGACTTGGATTCAGTGCTTAAGAGAACAACCTATCTACTAACCCTAAACAGGTAGAAGTGAATTTTGTCTTGCATCCTATGTTCCTAGCCATTCATCTGATCTTACCCTTGAAATAGGAGGCTTATTGGGAGAACGTTGATGAGATACCCTCACCTATGCATATGTAACCCTAAAACAAGTAGAAGTGAATTCAGTCTTATGTAAGTACTTTACAGTGCTTAAGAGAACAACCTATCTACTAACCCTAAAACAGATAGAAGTGAATTCAGTCTTATGTAAGTACTTTATAGTGTTTAAGAGAACAACCTATCTACTAACCCTAAAACAGGTAGAAGTGAATTATGTCTTGCATCCTATGTTCCCAGCCATTCATCCGATCTTACCCTTGAAATGAGAGGCTTATTGGGAGAACGTTGATGAGATATCCTCACCTATGCAAATGTAAGGATAATCTCATGTGAACAGGAGTTCATAGTTAGCTTAGGATTAAGATTAAGCTACCTAAGTCATCAATAAACGAAATAGTCAGTTCTAAACAGTAAACGGTGTTATAACGTAAAAGTGACTATTTCATGGATCAGTTTTATGTAAGTACTTTACATAGGATGCCCCCACTTTCATGTCTCTACATGAACAATTTAGGATCACCTCGTTTGTACTAATTACAAAGCGGGTCACATCCGTAGTTTCTCTAAATAAGGCACTATAGACTATTTAGGCTATACACTCGAACTTGATCCACGTTTATGTCTCGACATAAAGTTCAAATGTATTAAAAAATAGCATTAAGACTTAGTTTATTGGATTTAAGATTATAATTTTAAATTTTTCAATAACGATTTTATTGAACTGAATATGATAACAAACTACGAGTTTTAGGACATAAAATCCCAACATATGTATTTTTGCCTCTAATAATAATGTTGAAAGATGTTTGTTGTGGTTTCATATAGGTGATATCTCTTCTGGTTGGACATAGTTAGGTTTCGTAATGGGTGACTTTAACGATATCAAAATGCATTTTGAGGCTTTTGATAGGTCTTCTGTTCCTATGGATATGGAGGAGTTCGATATGGCTATTTGCAAGGCTTATTTAGTTGAACCTACAGTACAGGGTAACTGGTTCACCTGGACTAGAAAGGTTCATGGGTCTGGTTTGATAAAATGGTTTAATCGTATTCTGGTTAATGGTGTTGGATTACTGCATGGCCTTCGGGTATTTCTGATCACTCCCCTCTTATTTTATCCCAACTTTTAGCAGAGACAGTGGGTAGTTTCTTTTTGTTTCTTCAACCATTGGGTTGAGGATTCTTTGTTTATTGATGTTGTCTCTTTGATTTGGAGTCGCCATGTAGGAGTTTCTCTGATTGTGAGTTTCGTGAGAAATTTACATAACCACAAGCCTACCCTCCATAGACAGTTTGGTAAGCACATTCAGACCTAAGTGAGGAGGTTCGTATTGCTAAAGAGTCCATGGATAAAGCTCAGAGAAAGGTTGGGCAAAATCCTATGTCTGATGTTTTGAGTCGCCAAGCAGGTCTTGCCATTGAGGCCTTTTGGACGGCTGTTAGATTGGAGGAAGCCTTCATGTGTTAGAAGTCCAAGAGGTTTGTGAGTTGCCTTAGAACTTGTGTTACCTCCTCGATGTTCTCCATTATGATTAATGGCTCTTTCAAGGGTTTTTTAATGGGAGGAAAGGTTTGGGTAGAGTGATCCTTTATCTCCTTTCCTTTTTATCATGGTGATGGAGGTCCTCTCTCGTATGTTGAATCGGCCTCCTCCGAGCTATCAGTTTCACAGGCATTGTGAGAAGGTTAGCTTAACTCATCTAACCTTTGCTAATGATCTTATGATTTTTTGTGCTGCTGATGATTCCTCTCTGAGTTTTATTAACGAGACTATTAGAAAGTTTGGTGATCTCTCGGGGCTATTTACTAATCTTAGTAAAATTTCTATGTTTGTTGTAGGGGTTAATAGTGATGATGTTTATCGTTTGACTACCAGTTTGGGTTTTGTTCTCAGGCATCTCCCTGTTCGTTATCTTGGGCTTCCTTTACTTTCTGGGAGGTTACGACCTACTGATTGTGCTCTCTTATTCAACGTATTACTAGTCAGATTCATTCTTGGTTTGCTAGAGTTTTATCATTTGCAGGTAGATTGCAACTGGTTTGATATGTGCTTGATAATCTTCAGGTTTACTAGGCTAACGTGTTTGTGCTGCCTGTGAGTGTGCATCATGAGGTTGATAAAATCTTGAGGTCTTATCTTTGGAGGGGTAAGGAGGAAGGTAGAGGAGGTGTTAAGGTGGCGTGGGCTGAGGTGTGTTCCTTTTGAGGAGGGTGGTCTTGCTATTCTTGATGGGTCTTCTTAGAATGTTGTGAGTACTATGAAGAATCTTTGGTTGTTGCTGACTAGTTCGAGTTTTCTATGGGTTGCTTGGGTGGAGGCATATGTTCATAAAGGAAGGTCATTGTGGGAGGTCGATTCTTGTGTTGGTCGGTCTTGGTGTCTTTGCGCTATCATGTGTAAACGAGATAGTCTAAAAGAGCATGTTCAGATGGAGGTTGGGGATGGTAGGCATTGTAAACTGTGCCTGGATCCGTTGTTGCAGGGTGGTCCTATCCTTCAACAAGTTGGTGAGAGAGCGCTTTATAATGTAACGAGTAGATAGGAGGCTAGGCTCTCTAAGTTTATTGGTTCGAAAGGGGAGTGGAGGTGGTCGAGGGTGTCTTTGGATTTGATTAATTTATGGGATAGGGTTCAAGTTGTAAGTTCGTGTCCTAATGTTGGTGATAGGTGGGTTTGGGTTCTTGGTCGTCATAGTGGTTTTTTGATTGCTAGTGCATGGGATACTATTCATCCTCGTAGTGTTAAGGTTCGTTGGACAGGTTTCTTGTGGGGTGGGGATTGAGAGTCTCGTTATCATTTGTTTTTTCATGTCCTTTTGGTTGTGATATTTAGTCTCGGGTCCTTTAGGTTATGGCTTCCTCTCACAGGATTGGGTATTGGGGGGTTGAGTTGTTTAGGGTTTGTCATTAGAGTATTGGTAAGGGTGTGAGAAGGAAGTTGTGGTATGTTCTCTGGTGTGCTACGATTTATTTTATGTGAAAGGAGCATAATCATTGTCTCCATGGTGGTCAAGCTCGTGAGCTCATTGTTCTGTTTCAGCTTATTCCATCTTGTATCAGTGCTCGTGTTGTTTATTTGCGTGAGGATGCTCATGGTATTATTTAGCTTGTTTTCTTTTGATTTTTGTTTTATCTGCTTGTTCTCGGGCTGTGGGGTTGTTTGGACTTTTTATGTTTTTGTTGCTCTTAATTTTGTTGGGTTTATTATTGTTCTTTCTTTTGATACTTTGGATTCTTCCTGTTTTTGTGAGCATTGTCCGCTCTTGTGAGGTCATCCTTGTTGTATTATGATATTAACTTTTCAAGAAAAAAAAAAAGATAATGCAATTCAACTTTAGATAGAAACATGATTCGAATTTTCATTTCAAGAAAATACAAGGGGACAGAACTCAAGGATTATGTGGATCACAAAACTTGAATTACTAGAATCTAAATTTCCATATGTTAGATATCATTAGAAGCAGTTAGACCAAAAGTTAATTATCAATATGTTAGTTCACAGGAACTGCATAATCAAGCACATAAACATCCACATTGTCATTCATTGTAGGCAGCTTTGATACACAAAAAATATGGATATTTTCAGAAGTTCAAGCATACACAAAAAACATATCCTTGTCAGAAAATAGCCAACTAAGAAAGAGAAGTTCAAGATTTATATACAAAGTGCAGCTGCAAAAGGACAAGCAAGATGCCAGAATCTATATATTATGCAGTCGGATATTAATTGGCAAGTACTAACAGCAAAGGTACCAAAATAAAACCGTATCAATTTATCTTGTCTAAAACTAAACAGTATATGTAAATCTTGCAAACAAACAAGTTTTTTGAATCAAAACTGCCAAAAGATTTTGATTCAAGTGATATGTGGATTGTGATCTTTTGTGTCACCCATCCATTCCTCTGTTTTAACCATTTAAATCAATAAATAATTTTATGTTCAAACATAAGTTGGACAACCTTTGTTAAAGAACTGCTTCCCAAAACAAATAGCATTAACCACCCTTTTTTAATTCAACACATGGGAATAAAGATCGAATCTCTGATTTTTTGGTCTAAGGTACCTTTCCTAAACTTGTCGAATTCCATTTTCTACACCAACTTTAGAACGAGTATATACATCAAGTAATTTCATGTTCAACTCAAAATTGGACAACCATAGTATTACTCCAAAGCAAACAATACTAACTGTTCCATTAAATATTTTTTTATAGCTCTTGATTGTCTCACTTTTTTGTATTTTGAATTTACAAGCCTCTTTTTTCTTTCTTTGGTATGAAAGGTGGCAACTAGGCCTTGCTAGAACGAGTGGGGTAACCTTTCTATGGTAGTACACTTAGTTTCGAAGTTCGAAGTTTTCCTCCTACAGTGGATCATCGATATTGATTCTTCTACTGTTAATTCGACCTCCCATAATTCTCTTCTTCTAAGGATTCACTTTTCTCTAAGGCTCTGCACTTTACTAAAAAGCCTTGATCTTCTTCCCCCCAATGTTTTCATAAACTTCTTAAGACAGACCCTGACCTTGGTTAGGCTCGGATCTCCTTGGATTATCACCTTATTCCTGATATGTAAATGTTAACATCATATTCTTCCAATCCACTCCAGTCGTTCCCAAGGAATACAATCACTGCATTCCAAGTATGGCAACTACCCCTCCCAACTTCAAGGGTAAAAACTCATTCACTACCTTCTAGTCTCCCAGCATTAACTCAACATCTTCACAAATTACCTTCCCTTTGACTACAGTGCCCGAGCCCAAAATGACTCCATAATTCGACGTTTCTCTTGTACTCAGTTGCAACTCTTTCACTATTTTTTCCTGAAATGAAATTGCGTGTGACTTCACAATCAATTAGTACTATAGCCACATTCCCTTGTATCATCTCTTTTACCTTCATTTTCCCTAGGTTGGATAATCCCACCACATAATTAATGGATAATTCCACCACCACCTGACTCTCCTCTACGATCTCAGGGGCATTCAACTCTTTCTGATCAATTCCTCATTCTTCGATAATTTCATACTCCTCGCCTTCTTCCTTCACAACAATTATTCACAATTCCCTTTGCTCTTTCATCTTGCATTTGTGGTCATGAGAATATTTCTCATTACAGCGAAAGCACAATCACTTCTTTCTAGATTGAAATTCAGCATCAAATAAGCGCTTCGCCTGTCCCTCTTTCCGTACTTCCTCTTTTGTTGTTCCTCGTCGAGTAATAGTTCTCATCGGCCAATTCATTCCTCCTTTACTTTCTTCTGTATTCGCAATGGTATTAGCCTTGGTGCTATTATTGGAGTTTATCACATTTTCTCCAGAATATCCAGAAATATTTGCTTCCTGATGTATATCTTCCTTGTTCTCTACCTTTTGCGCGATTCGTATCGTTTGTGCTAATCCCTTCGACTCACATAAATCCATCTCCGCCTAGATCCACAGTTTCAATCACGACATAAATGTCTCTTTTACCACCTTCTCTAATAGGTCCGACAAAGGAGCTACCCACTTATCGAATAAATTTTGATATTCCTCTATCGTTTTCTTTTGTTGAATTTGCAAGAACCTTACATACAACGATTCCTCCCTCACGGATCGAAATCGCACAAATAATCTTTCCTTCATATTCACCCAATCTACAAAGTTCTCTCGTTCTTCTTGAGAACGGTAAAAGTTCAATGCTAGTCCCTCAAAACTAATAGTGGATACAGTCATTTTCTCAAATTTAGTAAGTTTATGAATGTGCAAATACCTCTCTACGTGAAACAGCCAAGAATCGGGATCATCTCCATTGAATATCGACATCTCCACCTTCTTAAACTTATTGCAGTAACTATTACTTTCATCATATATTTTCTTTCCTTCCTTCCTTGTTTCGTTCTCCCATCTTGGTCACCCTTCACCTTCGTCCACATTCTTCGTCGATAAATTGTGCATTGTTGTCTATTCCATAATTCGTAACATCATCTAAATTCTACCTCTCCATATTTTTGGATATTTTGGCCAACGTCTTTTCGATCATCAGTATCTTACTAATGTCTTTCTTAATGTCCTGTATTTCCTGGTCAAACGTCTCCATCTCTTCGATCCGAGTCTGAACCATTTGCATTCTTCTTGCCCGAGATCAATGCTCCGATACCAATTTGATGGAAACCAGTCTTGGAATGAAATTGCTACTATATTATTAATGATAGAATAGGAATGAAATCCTAATTACAATATGAAATCCCTCTCCTGTTATCCTCTCTCTCAAGGAAGAATAGAAATTCACTTTCTCAAACAAAACCTAACTTTCCCGCCCACGATTACTTTTTATTTATACTAACAATAAGGTAACTAACCCTTCCCTTTACTAACCCTCACATGCTATTCATGTGCACGTGATATATTTTTTTTAATTTCTTTGTTCCTCTTCCACTGTATAGATGTAATATAGGGGGTCTATCAGATTCCTCCTCTTTTCAAAGCCTCCAACCAAACTCAATGCTAAGTTTGACTGCTCCCTTCAGAGTGAAGACCCTCATTTTCCCCCTTCCGTGGTTTGGGGAGGATTCCTTCTCTTTTTAAAGCCCTCAATCAAACTTGATGCTATGTTTAGAACGCTAAGAATAGGTGGTCTAGTTTTGGTTAGGCCAAAAGTGAAAATTTCCCCCAAAAGCACTAATAGTTAGGGAACTCAACACATTCTACTTGACTTAATCGACTTGGCTCTCTAATTTTTATGAGCTTTTTTCAATGCATATTGCATATGTTTTTTTTATAGTTGTTGATTGTCTCACATTTTTATGGTTTGCATTTACAAGCCTCTTTTTTCTTTCTTTGGTATGAAATATGGTAATAGGCCTTGCTAGAATCGGTGGGGTAATCTCTCTATGGTTCTAAGGAGCTTGGACGGTGGTTGGAGAGGGTTTCTATGATGTCGTCTTACACTTCTTTGAGACCAATTACTTCCCTCAAGGGGTGAATACGATTGCTATTACACTTATTCCTAAAAGGAATGGTGCTGATCGATTGGAGGATTTCAGCCCTATATCTTATTGCAGGGTTATTTATAAGTGCATTTCAAGAATATTGGCAGATAGGCTTCGTGTGTGGCTTCCTTCTTTTGTTAGTGGAAATCAGCCACCTTTCATCCCTGGGAGGAGTATTATTGACAATATTCTTCTTTGTCAGGAGCTTGTAGGGGCATACCATTTGCACAGAGGTAAACCTCGGTGCACTATGAAGGTTGACCTCCAAAAAGCTTATGATTCTGTTAATTGGGATTTCCTCTTTGGCCTGCTGATTGCCATAGGTAGGCCTTTAAGATTTATGAGTTGGGTTCGAGCGTGTGTGACCTCTCCGATGTTCTCCATTATGATTAATGGATCGTTGGAAGGTTTTTTCCATGGGAGGAAAGGACTTAGACAAGGTGACCCTTTATCCCATTCTTATTTGTGATGGTCATGGAGGTGCTTTCTCGCATGTTGAACAGGCCACCTCAGAATTTTCAATTCCACCAGTTTTGTGAGAAGGTCAGATTAACTCATCTTACTTTTGTAGATGACCTAATGATCTTTTGTACTGCTGATAATCATTCTATGAGTTTCATAAAAGAGACTATTAAGAGGTTTGGTGAGCTTTCGGGATTGTTTGCTAATCTTCCTAAAAGCTCAATTTTTCTTGTGGGGGTTAATAGTTCGAAAGATTCTCGGCTTGCTGCTAACATGGGTTTTTCCATTGGTCATCTCCCTATTCGTTATCTTGGGCTTCCTCTCCTCTCTGGAAGATTGCGGAGCTCTGATTGTGATCCCCTTATTCAGCGTATTACCATTCGTATTCGGTCTTGGTCTGCTAAAGTGTTATCTTTTGCAGGTAGACTTCAGCTTGTTCGCTCAGTCCTTAGGAGCCTTCAGGTTTATTGGGCTAGTGTGTTCATGCTTCCTATGAAAGTCCACAGAGACGTTGATAAGATCTTGAGGGCTTATCTGTGGAGAGGTAAGGAGGAGGGAAGAAGTGGTGCTAAAGTTGCCTGGGATGAGGTTTGTCTTCCTTTTGATGAAGGAGGTCTTGATATTCGCGATGGATCTTCTTGGAATATAGCAAGCACGTTGAAGATATTATGGTTGCTACTTGTTAAATCTGGTAGTTTGTGGTTTCTTGGGTGGAATCTTATATCCTTAAAGGGAGATCGCTGTGGGAGATCGATGCTGGGGTGGGTCGATCTTGGTGCTTTAGGGAAATCTTGCGTAAGCGGGATATCCTTAAAGCTCATGTTTAGATGGAGGTGGGCAATGGAAGGAAGTGTAGAGTGTGGTTGGTTCCATGGATTCAGGGTGGGCCGATTATCCAGCAGTTTGGGGAGAGGGTGATCTATGATGCGGGTAGTCGGTGGGATGTGAGGCTGGTGGATTTCATGGGTCGGGATGGTGATTGGAGGTGGCCGCTTGTTTCTTTGGATTTGATGGACATTTGGGATAAGGGTTCAGGGAGTGAGGCCGAGTCCGAGTGTTGAGGATAGGTGGGTCTGGGTGCGGGGAGTCGTGATAGTTTTTCGATCACTAGTGCGTGGGAGACTATTCGTCCTCATAAGTAGGGTTGGATGGTCGGGTTTACTATGGGGTGGGGGAAATATTCCTAAGCACTCCTTCTGTGCTTGGTTGGCCATCAGGGATAGGTTGAGTACTAGAGATAGGTTAAGTCGGTGGATAGGTCGATTCCTTTATCGTGTTTGCTTTGTGGAGGGAACTATGAGTCTCGTGATCATTTGTTTTTTTCTTGTCATTTTGGGTGGGAGATTTGGTCGAGGATCCTTTTGCTTATGTCATCTTCTCATAGAATCGGTTATTGGGGGTTGAGTTATCTTGGATTTATAATCAGGGTATTGGGAAGAGTGTGAGGAGAAAACTGTGGCGCCTTCTCTGGTGTGCTACAATTTATTTCATTTGGCAGGAGCGAAATCATCGTCTTCATGGAGGTGCTGTTCGGGAGCCTATGGTTGTATTCCAGCTCATTCGGTCGTGTATTAAAGCGTGTGCTGCTTCTTGGTCGGATGGTGTTCATGGTCTTATTTAATGTTCTTTTCGTTTGCTTGTCCTCGGGCTGTGGGGTTTCTCTTCTCTTTATTAACTTTGTTGTCTTTCTCTCTTTTCTTGTCCTTTTAATGTTTGGAACACTAGTTGGTTTCTTTTGGTTTTAGTTCTTGTTCCCGAGATGTGGGGTTGTTTTGGGTACTTATGGGTTGTTTTGTCTAACTACTTGTTTTGTGAGTGTTGTTCGCTCTTTTGTCTTGACCTCAGGCTGTGAGGTCCACCTTGTTGTTGTATAATATTATCATTATTACCTTTTCAAAAAAAAATCAAACTCAATGCTAAGTTTGACTGCTCCCTTCGAAGTGACAACAAGCCTCGTTTTCGCCCTACTGTGGATCGAGGAGGATTCCTCCTCTTTTCAAAGCCCTCAATCAAACTTGACGTTATGTTTAAAACACTAAAAATAGATGGTCTAGTTTTGGTTAGGCCAAAAGCGATGTTTTCCCCCAAAATCTCTAATAGCTAGGGAACTCAACATGTTCTACTTGACCTAATTGACTTGACTCTGTATTTTTTATGAGCTTTTTTTAATGCATATTGCATATGTTTTTTTTTTATAATTGTTGATTGTCTCACTTTTTTATGGTCTGCATTTACGAGCCTCTTTTCTTTCTTTGTTATGAACTGCGGTAACTAGGCATTGCTAGAACCGATGGGTAACATTTCTATGGTTCTACACTTAGTTTCTAAGTGTGATTGCTCACCTCTAATTTTCAAAACACTTAATTTCTAAGCACATACAATGTTCACCTAGAAAAAAATGAAAATTGTTGTAGTTAAGATCAAAACTAAATAGTTATGAAATAAGACATAAGAGATTTGATTTTAACAACCTTCCCGTTGTACTTGGGATCCACTCTGGCTTTGTGCTGGAAAATTGGTTTGGAGCTGATCGTAAGCTTTCGGTTGCTCTTCTGTAACCTTTAGATACTCTTCAAAGCTAT
Source organism: Cucumis sativus (assembly GCF_000004075.3). Lineage (NCBI taxonomy): Eukaryota > Viridiplantae > Streptophyta > Magnoliopsida > Cucurbitales > Cucurbitaceae > Cucumis > Cucumis sativus. Next base: position 11,827,772 of record NC_026658.2, read on the forward strand.
AAGCTTTGCTTCCTGACGAATAATCTTCTACTATTACAATACATAAGAAAATTCTATTTCATAAACCCTGTATCATAATTGAGGCTGATAGAATGATTATTCTATAACCCTACTATAGTTTCATTCTTAACATTCATAGACACGATGCATGGCAGCTATCCAATTCTATTTCATGTTCTCGAGAATGGCTCGGTTTAACAATAATGTTAATTTTTGTTTTCTATTTTAAAATAATAACGCTGCTTACTAATAACTAAATGTTTTAAGCCATTTACAAATTAGATTTCAATAAATCGATAATCATATTTTTTTACAATATAGGACTAAAAAAGATAACTAATTTATATATATATATAATATATATACATATACAACAGTATTTAGTTAAATTACAAAAAAAAATTCTTTTGAATTTTGTAGTTTGTGTAAAAAAATAACCTTAAACTTTGAAATGTTAAAAAAAATTGTTTTGAACTTTTAAAAATTATTCATAAATACATCTATATACGTAGGATGAAGGTATTGGCATGCTTCTCTAAAAAAACTTTCCAAAAAGATGTTGTGTGACTTTTGAAAAGAAAAATTACAAATGGGGTCGTTTTTAAACAAATTAGATATATCGAGTTATATTTATTTAATTTTTTTCCTTTTTTCACATATTATCAATCACATCTTACTTTTTTCTTTTTTCTTTGGAACCCTGCAAAAATAACAAAAACATTTATAATCACATGACTCATGTCACTACATTTTCTAAATTTTAAAAGTAGTAAATTTAAAAGTTGATAACCCTATGATTATCGTTTGATAGTCATCTAATATCACTAATTTTGTCATATTCGTAATATCCAAATAAGGTTTCTTGGTGAGTCTAGAGTCAAACGTGAGGACTTATACTAAAAATATATTTATATTTTGAAATTATCTTAAGGTGATTAATAACATACGCCTAAGAACAATAGCGGTATCATCCACTTGTAAGGGGGGAGGGGAGTCATCCACTATAGATAAGGTCCACTTGTCTCCCTCACCCAACTTCATAAGGCTGCCAAAAGAGTTAGGCATAATCACATCCACACGTTTACCCTTCTCTCGAACATAAACCAACTCTCTTTTCTTCCTAATAACGAGTAATTTCATCTCGATTACCTACCTCCTTTTCCTTAATATGCCTAATGGGGGAGCTATTAGTCTTACTTTCCTCCAACTATTTAAAGTCTAACACCACATCCACAAGACACAATTGTCCATTCCTCCTCTTTGTTTGAAACCACCTTGCTCACATCCTTCTCTCGATGAACTTTGTTTTCCACAATCTTAGGACACTTACCACTAGAATGCCCAAAAGACCGGCACAAATTACACCTTCGAGGCTTCCACTCATAATTCACAGTCATAACGAAATCCTCTCCCCTAAGGTGAATTGTAAATTCAGCAAGCATAGGAGAGTCCACATTTGATTCAACACATCTCAAGCATGTGACAACCTTCGTCTTTCCTTAGTAGCTAGATCTAAAGATAGAGGTTTTCCTATAGCACTAGCCACAACAGTCAATCTGACATCTATCCATAACTCCATTGGAATCCTACCTAGTTTAATCCATATAGGAACATAATAAAAAACAAAGGATTTAGGGACAATACCTGGAGTCCATTTACAGAGGAGCATACTTTTGCCAGCAAGATGTCGCGATCAACGAGGTAGGATCCATTCAACAAGTTTTGGGCATCTGAATTGGAAACATATGAGTCCGTTCTCAAGAATTGTAATCGTTGGCATTTTAATTTTATCAACAATAACAACGAGCTAAACAAATCCTCTATCCAGGACGCACTAATGAAAACTAAAATGTAAAATAAGTACGAAGTAATTAATTAAAACAGAAGACAAAAGAAACCCAAAGTAAGTTGACAAAATGCCCACAATAAGCTTCAAGATGAGTGAGAGGGAACACCAAGAGAAACATGAATAGCCTTGCTAACTTTTCACTACTAGCTAACTACATATATTTTTACAATACGTGTTAGGGAAATCTTTCCCTTTGCAAAACAGACCAATATATAATCAATCATTGGCTCCTTATGGGAAAATACAGAAGCCCTATACATGTCTGTTTCAAGCTTGTGTTGAACAACTTTTAATTCCCTAAGATAAGGAGATTTATCTGAAGGTTCGAGAATAATGGCATGTCCTAAACTAACCCACCATTTCGCAACAGTGAACCAGTTTGATCGTTAGGGGACAACTTTTGATAATAAGCGCACAACCATGCCCCAATTCCAATGTTGCCCAAAAGTAAAGGCCTTTCTTCACAATGCTCCATAAAAAAAAAGTTTGACTTTCACATAAAGATCTTATTTCTTTTTTATTGCTCCAAGAGATCTAATAGATCTATTTTCACCACGCAAATCCCTTTTGTTATCATGGAAAATGTGTTGGTTGTGCTCAAACCAAATCTCTGCTTGCAACACTTTTATCAAATTAACCCATGTTTTTTTTTAAAAAAAAAGAGGATATGAGTCTCACTATTATTAATATTGAAAAATGAAGAGACAAAGCTCAATGTCATGAGGATTATACAAAGAGCAATAGGATGGAGGATCAATAGACGCACCTGGACATCTCAACTAGGTTGACACCCCCTTAGCACCCTCATCACATCCAAAAAGCGACAACACAAGATCAAAACCAAAAGCCACAAATAGAAGGCTTTTTTTGTGTTTGTTTTGCCTTTGGACATTACTCCTTTGTTATGGGTTTTAGCTTGGTTGGATATGATGAGGGTGCTATGGGGGTGTCAACCTAGTTGAGATGCCAAGGTGCACCCCCTGATCCATGGTTACATGTTCATTGTATAACTCTCTTGTACTATGAGCTTTTGTCTAATTATTATTATTATTTTAATATTAATAAAGAGGTTGTCTCCTTTTCAAAAAAAAAAAAAAAACAAAAAACAAAACAAAACAAAAGCCACAAATATAAAACCAAGCAAAACGATAAAATAATATGTCCAAAACAAAATCATAAATCATAGGTAGCAGGTCGAGAACAAAGAAGAATAAGCCTTGATTGAGCAAAAAATCCCAACAAATATTGAATGTTTGGAGAAGACGGAACCAACATTTCGATACAAAGACATAGTCAATTCAAAGGTGCTAAATATTTTTCATGTTATCAACACAAATGGGGCAGACATGAGGTGAGAGGACATGGGAGGGAAGTTTTCTTTGAAGTACTAAAGCACAGTTTAATTTTCCAAACAACGTAATCCATATGGGGATATTTATCCAAAGAGTGAGCTAAATAGCCCAATGAGTGATTGTTTTATAAAACATCGTTTTGAAATAATAAGTATTTAACAATTAACTCTTAACATAAATGAAATCAAACTCAAACAACTTATCTCAAACTTTCCCTTTCAGTTGCTATACCTAGAATCGTCGAGACGAAAAACAATAAACTAGGCATAGAAGCCCTATCCCGTGATACGATACTTACGAGATGAAACTCTAGGCATCAATTGTGCCCTATCTCGTTATAACTACAATGAGATGGAAAACTAGGCATTCGTACAGGCTCTCATCCCTTGAGATGGGAAACTAAGCATCTTTAGAAGTCTTCATCTCTTATCTAATACCAATGATGGAAAGCTAGGTATTTACTGAATATCCAAATCAAATGACCTCTATGCACAAGAAAATATTTCCCGAAGGGTTGCTATATATCTTAGAATATTTTAGGTATAGACTAAAACATGCTAATATTATTTTCAAGCTTAAACATTTTGAAAACTTAGCACAATCATGATTGCTTATAATTTTCATTAGTAAATTCATCAATAAAAACATGTTTACCAAAATGTTTCTAAATTCATGCTTTGGAAATACTTTATAAGTCAGTATTCTCAAATATTCAAACATCAAAGCATGCTTGAAACATTTGATAGTAAATTCATGTTTAGAAATCAACTTTAAACTCATTTTTGTCATTTATAGAGAGTAGCTTGGACCCTTGGCTTATAAACTTGTTCGATCTCCTTCAGATCTAAAATAATGAAAAATAATGGGAAATAATTCCATTTAATTCCCGTTGATCATAAAAATATCAAAACTTTGCTTAAAATTTCCAAAAACCACAAAAACAGCCCAAAGACATTAGCTTGCGTACAAAATATTGTGGCAGAAGTTGGCAGGTGCGCGTAGGGCTTGCCTTGCCATGTCTCGTTCTAACCTCATGTGCAGCGTGTCACAATCACAACTTTTCAAACACGGAACAGACTATTGTGCGACACTTGTTGTAACTCGATGAACACGTCAGTTGTATGAAATTCGATACGATGTAGCCTCCCTATAGGTTTTAAGAGAAATTGGTTTTATTAAACATGAGAGAGAAAGGAAAGCATTGGAAACATCGTTAAAAAAAACTTTGAAGACTGTCCATTGCAAAGAGAGCTTAAATTGCAAAGAGTACCATTAGTGTCGTTTTTAAGAAAATTGTTTTCTTCTAGATATTATAACTCTCTTTCCTTCTAGGAATAGAAAATGAAGTAGAAGAGAATCATGAGATTCTATTAATTTATAAATAATTAAATTAATATATATTTCAAATCTACTGATTAATTAAACATTAATCAATTAGTTAATAATTAATGAAATCGAATTTAATTAAATAATATTAAACTAAACTATTAATTAATTCTCCAATTAACTAATAACACTAAATTATTTATCTTATATTTAACTTAAATTAAATTTGAATCATATTCAAATATAAGTTTCTCTCAATAATTTTAATATGAATCCAATTCACATTAAATTAATATTTGAACTCATTCAAATATTTTATCTCTCATAAATTAATTTTGAATCATCCCCAAAGTTAAATTTATATAGTAAAGTTTGATAAACTTTATATTATAATGTATCACTATACATTATACTAATTCCCAAGTTAAATTTAAACATTTTAAATTACAACCAATACAAATAAATCTCATTACCCTTTACGAGCTAGGAAAGGGACCTAATGGACCTACAGATCAGAAGCTACAACGATCTAAGATTAATTGGCTAAACTCATTAATCAATATTTGTTAGCTTTGTGTACACTCCACTAAAGACTCACAACTGAACTCTTCTCACTAAAAATATATTTATGTGTCCATGGATATAGACCAATAATAGTAAGTTAGTCCTTCACGAGTGTTTGTAACACCAGTTGGACCAATTTACCGCTTTACCCCTATGTTACCTCTAATCCTTAAAAACCAGTGCTCCTCTAATGAACAACTTGTTTATGGTCCTACTAATAAACAAAAACCCATCTCATGTCATAGAGAGGGTACGAGCCCTTTGTTCAAGTTTTGGAGACACCATTTAAGCTAACATTCATCTACTTACCCTAAAGTAGGAAATGAGTGAATTCCATTTTGTGCAATTATAATCCCAACTCCCCACTCAGTCTTGTCCCCAAAATCACTACTACAAAAACAGGCTCTCTTGACGGTTGTAGTTTTCCTTTCTTGACGTTTTTTCCCAAAAACGTCAAGAAAGATGTGATTTCAAATAAAAAAACGTCAAGAATTTTTATGAAAGGCCAATTTTCAACTTTCTTGACGTTTATTAAACGTCAAGTAAGATGTACTTTTTCTTGACGTTTTTTAAACATCAAGAAATATCTAATAATTTTTTGACGTTTTAAAAACGTCAAGAAATTTATAAAAAAATTCTTGACGTTTTTAAAACGTCAAGATAATTCTAAAAAATCATTGATGTTTTTAAAAACTTCAAGAAATTTTAATTTGTTTTTGATGTTTTAAAAACGTCAAGAAATTTCCAAAAAAATTATTGTGTTAATTTTCTTTTACAAAACGCAACGTTTCAATTAGATCACTTCCCCTTTTCTTAATTAAACCTAATTCGCCGCGACTTTGTCCCTTCTCCACCCGAAATCAAAAGCGTCGTTCACCTAACCTTCCCTTCGCGTTCATCTGTGCATTCATCTGCGTTCATCGCCGAAAAAGACTTCCCTTCGCGTTCATCAGCGTTCACCTTCATTCATTTGCCTTCATCGTCCGTCACCGTTCGTCTGCTTTGCGTTCCCTTCACCTTCGTTGATTTGCGTCCGTCTGTTCACCGTTTGAAATGTGTAAACACATTCTCTATTCGAAAACGAGTAAACACGTTCACCGTCCTTCTGTCGCATTCCACTTTCGCTAAACCTCTATTCGTTTCCAAATCCTTCATGGTTACTCATTCATTTTCTTCCCTTTCTAAAGGTAATAATTTTCCTTTTTTCCTTTGTGATTAAAATTTGTAATTTGGAATTTAAAATTGGAATGCAAAATTAAAGAAGAGGAAATATGCCTTAGAGAATGGAAGAAAGGTTTTGCATTTTAGGCTTGAAAAGGGGGGATACAAGTTATTATAATTGTAATATATAATATTTTGAACAAGGCTACCAAGCGTGCGAATATGATTCATTGGTTAGTTTAGGGATTGGAAAGAGAAGGATTGTGGAGTTTGTGATAATATTTTGGTACACTGGAGCTGGAAACAGAGAATATTAAAAAACACATACTGTTATACACAATATTATAATAATACGAATCACTAGATTTTCTTCTTCGTTTTCTTTTTCTTCTCCTTGAATTTTTGTTATGGGTATTGTATTGAGTTTTGTGTTTTAGATTGTGAAGTATGGGGTAGCTAAACTCTTAATCCTAGGGATAGATGTAGACAAAGTTTATGAATTATTCTTTGTAATGCATCTGATTATCTGCTCTTAATCTTTTCATGTTTTTATGTGAATAATGTTCATAATATCTTAATCACAGATTAATTGTTGATTGGCCATGAACCTTAATCTTTGCATGACTAGAGTGGTTATGAACTTGGAAAGAGCTAATTAAGGATCCTTGAGGAGGTTGTTGAAAGAAGTGGACCTAAAAACTTTTGTTTGTTAATAAAAAGAAAAATGAACAGAGATTCATCTTCGTGAGGGGTCTTGATGTTTAATTTAATTTAAATTGTGTATGAATTTTTAATTACGAGCATTTTAATATGTTGCGTTTTAATCCTAGGGATAGATGTAGACAAAGAGCACTATAGCCAAGGTATAGAGTGAGGGAGATAAGGTTTATATGTCTTAGAGAATGGAAAGATGGAATTTGTGCTAAAATCATTAGTGTTCCAAATACAATTATGAATTGGGTATAGTTGCATTCCCCCTTCTGGATTGCATAGCACATAAATATACTCTCATGGATTGCATAGCACATAAATATACTATCAAAAACAATAACATAAAACACAAACTTGATTTAGTTTCATTCACACTTGTACACCAACATGTTTCAATTAATGATCATATATTAAAAATCATTTTCAAATTTGGTAATATAAAATGGAAGAAGTGAGACCTTGAGGTTTTAACCACCAATACTATCTAACTGATGAGTTTATGATTTTTGTTTCTATTGTGTTTTTCCTTAAGCTTTAACTTGCTTTAGGGGCAAGATGGTGAAGGTCTAGTCCACAACCTTTCCCAAGAATTTAATGATGTTTGGGTTGACCCAATTATTGTTATTGGACACCGTTTTATGGTAATTGGTTGTTATGGTTTTTAAGTGTGTTTTGATATCTTGTGTTAAAAAGTAATTGCAAAAAGTCAGAAAAGTTTGTTAAAGATTAAGTGTTTTTAAGTTTGTCATTCCACTTTAATTCTCACCAGTACTTGCTGAATGGAAGCCTCTTGTCTAAGACAATTCGAGTGGAATAACTCTCGTGACTACCACAACATTTGGGAACTCACCAAATGTAAGACTATTCCTTTATCCTAGCATTTGATCTCTCTCTATAATTTGGTTTGCTATCGTAAGTTTGATTAAAATAAATGCTGATAATTCAACTCCAATGTTCTTATTTTCTTAACTCTCATTCAGTCAGTTAGAATCAGAACTCATTTATTTATCTTGTCTCCATAATTTGGATTCAAAGATTCATCACAATAATCTTCTCAACAACATTCTTGAAAAGGTATTGAATTTTCAACTGTGTGACCTTTATACACAAATTTCTTCAAAGAAATTTACATTCTTTAGAGTTTAGAGCTTTGAATTCTAGTACAACTTATGAAGCTTTTGATACTTGTTAGACTTTTTTGCTTGGTGCGGATAAAACCTTATTTACATTCTTTCTTTCCTGCATGTTCTCTTTTGATATTTGTTAGACTTTTTTGCTTGGTTGTCCTTAGTGTTTTCCTCTTTAGCTGAAATTTCTCTATCTTGAAAAAAATAGAGCTTTAAAATTCAACTTCAACTTTATTTGATACTATCTTAGTCCATACTTATTTTGGTATTTCTTTCCTTTCTCACAAACACATCTAAGAGGTTGCCTTCACAATATGGCCAAATTAACAATATGGCAACCTTTTTCATTGCAAAACATATTAGAGGTTGGTTACTTAGTTAGCCTTATTGGGTAAATAATTGACATTTAGGTACTTTTTAGTTTGTATATTTATAGATGCCAAATCGATATGTGAATTTTAATTGTTGCTTATTTGAAACATTGCAACCATTTGATAAAATGTTGCTATGTGAATCCATCTTAACTTGATATATTATTTTATTTTGGTTTAGGTTGTGGAATCCAAGTTTGTATTTGAAGTCAAATTCATCCAAGATCATTGAGTTTCAAAGCTTCTTTAATTAAGATTTTGTTTCTTGAACTAGAATTGTAGTCTTGTGATTTTTGGAATAGCATAGTTGGATTGGTTTTGTAATTTTGGGATTATCATATTAGGTTGGGGTTGACTGAAGTAGTGTTTTGTATATGACAATATCGAACAAACATGTAAAGTTTTCGAAATGTTCATACATATATGATTAAATGTTAATATATGTTAAAGTTTTGGAATTGTATTCGTGCATATTTATGAGATTGTTGGGCCACACTACAAGAATTATAGAGACAATACAGGAACAAAAATATAAATAAATTATAATTTAGAAAAAAAATGAAACAAGCTTCATGTTTTTTAAATGTCATAAACAAATACATTCTTGACGGTTTTTCAATGTCATTAACAAGTAAATTCTTGACGTTTTTTAAACGTCATAAACAATTGTGTTCTTGACCGTTTTTAAATGTCATAAATTACATTCTTGATAGTTTTTAAATGTCATGAATACTCATTCACTTGACGATTTTTAACTGTCATGAATATTTGTATACTTGACGTTTATAAACTGTTAAGAATCGCTATTCTTGACGTTTTATTAACCGTCAAGAACTTTGACTTTCTTGACGCTGGCTTCAACGACGGTTTTAAAACCGTCAAGAATAGTGATTCTTGACAGTTTAAAAACGTCAAGAGAGTCTATTTTTGTAGTAGTGAATGATAAGCTTATTGAGTCGGCGATCTAGCCACTCTCACTCGTACAAATCAAAGGACAATCTCTCGCGAACAAGAGTTCATAATACACTCAAGATTAAGACTAAGTTATCTAGGTCATCCTAGTGAAATAGAAACCTAACTAGTTAATGTAGTAACACCAAGTGGTTACTATTTCACGGTCTGGTCTATTGCAATCTCATTGCATAGGATACCTTCACTCGCATGTCAACTACATGAACACATTGGATCATTGTATTTGTATCAAATACAAGGTGAGTCGTATTCATAATGTTACCAGGATAAAGGTACCCAGTCTTATCCCTATACTATAGACCCTTTAAGCTGATCTCGAACATTGATCCTTGTATGTCTCTACATAATATTCAATACTTATTAAACAGTTTAGGATGTTAGTTTATTGGATTTGAGTTATTAAGACAAAACTAATAATATAATCAATAACAATTATTACAATAATAACACTTTATTAACAATGGTCAATGGATTATATTTACAATCTACGAGTTTTAGGACATAAATTCCAACAAACTCCCACTTGGACTAAAACTCTAGTCTCTTTGGGATGTTCATAATAAAGTAATCCTCTAACATTGAAAATGGTAAAATGTACAAGTGTATTACATAGAATGTGTATATACAAATACAATAAACTAGGGCATCCTCATACCCATTACACATCTGCCACTTTTCCTAGATTACCTAATGTACATAACTCGCAGATCTAGACTTTCTAGAAGACCCTTGAACACTTTAGCCATGAGAGTCTTTGTAAATGGATTAGTAATATGCCCCACTATTATCACAATATAGAGTGATGGGGTATGTTCATGTTTGGAACAACTTCCAAATTATGCAAGAACTTCCTCAGCAAAACTGCTTCTTTTGCTGCTTCACAAGTATCAATATACTCAACTTTCATAATAGAGTGTGTAATGACGCGTGGCTCAGGCTGCTTGATCATGCTAGGACATGCTTTCTGCATGTCCGAAGCCTAAATAACCTTCTTTCGCTCAAAACACACGCTCATCTCACCTTGTCATCCTGGCAATCAACCACCCTTGGCCTTGCTAGAAATATGATTTTTCTACCAGAAACTTAACTCGACTTTGAAGCTTAAATCAATAAGATTCCTTCTACAAACTTACTTAGAATGTCTTCACTAGCTTACCACAAAGTGTCACTAACAAATTCCAAGTATTGAGTTATGTAGCTCCAAAATACTCTAACATTGTTTAGGTTTTTTTTTTTTTTTTTTTTTTTTTTTTCTGAAAATGACCTTTGAGTCTTTCTTCACTTCAATGCCTTTCTTCCTGGTAGCCTTTCTCCTGATACTACACTCAATTTAGGAGATTTTCGAAGTAGAGTTACCCAATTAACACAAGTTGATTGTTAACATAATTCGTCCAAAGTTGTACATATAGTGATCCTTGCATGCTCTTTGGTTGACACTTTTATTATCACCTCTTACGCCTATACTTGCCACTTTCCACCTCATGCAAGACACTTATTTGGCAAAACTTAGGTATCTTGTATGTTGTCCACTTGTACTCTACCGCACATCTTACCTCATATTGCTTAAGTCATCCTTGGACGCATATCCCTTTTTCTATAAGGGTTCTTTAGTAAATTCTTACTGCCAAGAATGCCTAAGACTTTTTTTTTCTCGCCTAATCTCCCAAACATCCCTCAATGCCTTCAACAAACCATGCCATCTTGACTAGCATTTTGTTGAATTGCCCCATTGGCCGCATGGCCTATGTCCACATAGCCCACCTCTTTGTTGCATGACATTCCTTATCCACGTTCTAACTTCTTTAGAGTTTCTTGACATTTCCTAGATGCTTAGCTTCCTTGCCTTAGCGCATACCCTTGGTCATATAGCCTTGTCTTATAGAGGTTGTCTTGACACCTTTCGGCCCATACCACATCTCAACCTTTGGCCACCCAACATGTCTCTTTAAAGGTTCGCTTGACACTTTTGGCCGCCTAGAGTATGCAACATGCCCTAGCTAACACTTAGCCAATTTTCGAACACCCTTTAGGCCTTTCTTTGTTACGATGACACTTTTCTTTTGTCATCTTAAAAATATTAACACATCTTCCATAACACTTCAACTAAACTATCCAATCTTAAACCATCTTTCTCCTAACATCAACCCCTAATGTCCTATTGAGTTCTTTAGATGAATTAAGGATTATTGGGTATCAGGGTTTACATGCGAGATGTAAGTCTTCCTCTTTGGAATTACGTATAGTAGTGTGCGGAGGGAGAGGAATGTGATGCAGTTCTTCCTCCTCAACCCTAAGGAATTCGTCTTCGCTAACAATGCCCTTTTTATCGGGTAAGGGCTTGCTCGGTCAGGTCGTGAGGTGAAGGATGTTGTTATAATGATGAGGTATTTGGTGGTGAGAGGATAATATTAAAGGTTTTGAGGTGTCTTCTTCTTCTCTCGCCATTCTTCATCTTATTAAGCTTCTTCTTCTCTTTATTCTTTATCTTTATTAAAGGTTTTAAGGTGTCTCTGTTCTTCTTTATTTTGATGGAGTGTTATGGTTTGGTTGAGATTCGCCTGAGAACATGCATAAGGGGTGATTGGAGAAAAGCTAAAAGCTTAGGAACCGTCAGAGGAAGGGCAGATCATTAATTGTATGTTACGCCTTCCTCTGACGTGGTGGCAGCAACGTTGAGAATAGATTTAGGGATTCCCGACGTATTATTAATCGCGTGGGAATATGTTTAGGGATTTCTGACGTTTAACAAATTAGGTCAAGAATAGGGTGCTATTCTCGACGTTTTCGTTGTGCGTCAGGAGTTCTCTGTCTTTTTTAACTCCATTCTTTACATAAAAAAAACATAAAGAGAAAGAAAATGAGAGAGAGAGAGGGAGACCGAGAGGAAGATTGAGAAGAAGAGGGCATTGTCATCTCCATTGCCGTCCTCTGTTGTCGTCCTGTCGTCGTCGCCATCTGTAAGTGGTTTAGTTTAGATATTGTTTTGTTTTAGTTAATTAGTTTTAGTATTTAGATTTCAAATTTGTTTTAGGTGTTAGATTTTAGATTTCAAATTAGTTTTAGTATTTAGATTTTGAATTAGTTGTAAGTTTTAGTATTGAAATTTAATTTCAAGTGTTGTTAGAATTTTAAATTAGTTGTAGGTTTTAGAAATTTGAATTTGAAGTGTTGAAGTTGAGATTGAAGTGTTAAAGTTGAGGTTGAAGTGTTGAAGTTGAGTTTGAATTTAAAATTTTCAATTTGAATTTAGGAATTAATTGAAGTTATTTTTTTTTAAAAAAATAGAGGATCTCCCGACGCATGGTTCCTAGACATCTCTCGATGCTATATTGACAACATCTTTGACGTTCATACAACGTCGGAAGATGTCTAGAAACTCTCGACGCACAACATTGTGCATCGGGAGAGGAACTCCCGATACATTTTTCCTGACTTGTGTTCCGACATATATTAGTGCGTCAGAAAAGCCTTTTCTGACGCTTTTTATATATCTCCCAATGATTTTATGCATCGAGAGAGCCCTCATTTCTTGTAGTGTTAGACAAAGAGCTTCAATGTGGTAGAGGGGAAAGGCATGACACCTTTAGGTTTCATCAAAGAGAGGATTGAGGTTCTGATTACGGCGCTAAGGTTAACTGCGCCATCTTCTTCTTAATGCAATAAATCATCATTGTGCACTCTAGTGGGATGGTGTTGTTGTCAACCAGGCAGGCGGTTTCGTTTTCAAGTCTTAGTTCTTAATTCTTAACAACCTTTGAGTATTGATGCTCTACCCCAACCCTCATCCAAAACGATAACTAACACAATGGTTTGGAAGTTTTTGTGAAATATCATCTATACTTTTTCTTTAATGGTCGATGAAAAAAAAAGTCAGGAAAATGGTATTTCTAACCATTTTAAGTGTTACCAAAATATCACATTTGGTGTAGTATGGTATTGTTTTGAATATTTTTGTAAAATAGTGGATCAAGAAGTTTTACTAAGATAAAGTTTCATGTTGGACAAGAGGATAGTGGATGGGAATTAAGTTGAATGGTCCACTTTTTTTTTAAATCCTTTAAGGTTTTATGAAAACCTTTCACAATACCTTTTCATAATCATTTTGTAAAAATAATATCAAATCATTTAAATATACCAAAAAATTATTTCATTTCAAATAAACCTTTCTATGCTTAAAAAATCATTTCATTTTGTCAAGGATCCCGAATCGTTCTCTACGCTTGGTCTCATTACCTCGCGTTTAGACTACTGTATCAACAGCATCTGAGAACATACAAATTCGTCTTTGTTGCTCATACCGCTAAGCTTTATACGCTCATTTCAATGCATAAGTCAGCTTCTTATTACCATGTAGTTCGTACACTCCATAGTGGCCTTCACTCTTTATGTGCACACAAAAGTTAGCATCATCTCAAAGAAACATAATATTGAAATCATAGTCATCAAATCAAGCTTTAACATTATAAATAATGCTTGAAAACATAACTTTTCATAGAAATCTTTCTGAAACATTCTCATCTGAATTCTTCTTTCGAATCAGTAAAGAGAAATCGTAATAAAGTTTCTTAACATAAATTCTTTTGACTGAAAAGCACTCACCAAACTTTACTAAAGAAGTCCTTCTCACAACCATCTTTTCGTGTGGCTAAACCAACAACACTTTAGCATTTCAACAAAACTCTCATCATCCCCTCCTTAGTTACCTAAATTCTCCTATTTTATAGATCCCTTATACTAACTTAGTCATGCAAATCCTTAATATTTAACCTAGTCATGCTCAAATCCTTAATCTTACATGTTAACCCATGTCAAATAAGATTTGACATTTTCTTTACAAACCTTGCTCCCCACCTACCCAAACCGTGAATAAATTCAACCACTTAACATTTCTCGTGAATAACCTTATCGCTTGATTATATTTTTATTATAAGAAACGTTCCACATGAACTAACCAACTTTTACTCGCATAAAACTCTTATCACGAACTTAAACTCCAAGGCTTCCTTGTAGACTTCTTCTCCACGAAATGCTTGATTCTTCTCGGGAAGACCACCCAAAACTCCTAGTCTAACACTCAAAACTTTCATTTCTTAACTTACGCAAAGACTTTTTCGCTTCTTATCGCACAACTTCTTTCGCGAACTACACACTTATCGCAAAAAAGTATACTTAACCGTAAAAGATCTTATCACTTAATCTTTCCATGGATTTATTTGAACACCAACTTATTAATTCTTAGCCGAATTTTACTTCCTTACTCAAATTAGAAATGGGTCGCACAACTTCCTTCGCAAACTACCCACTGAATCGCAATAACGTATACTTAACCATAAATTTTTTTATCGCTTAATCCTTTTCGTGGATTTATTCAAACGCCAAATTCTTAATACCTAGCCAAATTTACTTCATTACTTAAATTAGAAATGGGTCTCACATTTAGAGCCTATCGCTTCTTTAAGATACATGATCTTACTGATTCAGAGAAATTAACCACAGGCGTTATTAGTTTTGATGATCTGGCATTGGATTGGTACCAAGCACAAGAAGAGTTGGAAGTTTTTAAGAATTGGGCTGACCTGAAAGAACGAATGCTTGTACAGTTTCGATCAATTCGAGAACGAACTTTGGTTGGAAGATTTTTCTCAATCAAACAGAAAATGAATGTAGAAGACTACCGCAACCGATTTGATCGATATTTAGCTCTAGTAGCATTTCTTCAAACGGTAGTGTTAGAGGAGACTTTGATGATTGGGCTTAGCCCATGAATAAAAATGGAAGTGGAAATTGTGGGTTGAGCAGTGCATTTCATTGGGTTGGCCCAGATGATGAAATTTGCGTTGAAGATTGAGAATAAGGAACTAGTGAGAAAAGAGTGTGGGTTGAGCAGTGCATTTCATGTAAAACTGTAACTCACCCTATCTATTGTGGAAAACAACAATACAATGATGACTAAGGAAGAAACCAACAATGGAAAGTCTACTGATGAGAGCTATCACCCTGAAGGGAGTTACTGATAGAACTAAGACATGCACAACAGAAAAAGAATCGAAATTCTACCCTAATTGGGCTTAATTAACGAGACTAAACCAAAAAAATAAGGTTTTTAGAATACTTACATTTGAAGCTGCGTTTTATTCGAACAACCACTAAGTTTGACTTAGTATCCTCTAGACTCATAATCGAGTTGTGGGACCCGTTGGATGAAAGAATCGGACGAGAGAAATAGATGAAAAAAATGGGCGTGGTAAATTTTCTTTTTTTTTTTTAAGTAAATAAGAAAAAGAAATTCCATTTGGTGTGAAAGCCCAAATTTAATAGGAAAATGAAAGGGAATTCCTTGGAAAGTTGGTTTGTGTGTCATTAAAAGTCAAGGTGGAAAACAAAGTACAACATATGGCTAAATGTGAGAGTAGGCGTGCAAGTATAATAAATACCTACCAAGATGTTTATTAATAACATGTGTTTGATACATAATTACAACACTTTGACCAAACAACCAATGCTTAACTATTTTCAAAACGTCTGGTCATCTCGCTGCAAATCCTTCAACCTTCTTCTCTACTTGGCCTAAACACCTCATCTTGGAAGATGAATTTTTGAAAGAATGTCTAAAAGACTAAGGTTTTATGAAATCCTTTTCGCAATACCTTTTCATAAACATCATTTCGCATAAACAACATCAAATAATTTTATCTCGCATAAACCTTTCTTTATCCTTAACATACTCATAACATAACAATTTCACATAAACACACATTAGTTAACATTCATTCCTTTCACCAATGATTTTGAATCGTTCTCTACACTTTGATGTAGAACATCTCCCTTCTTGATGTTTCTTGAGTTTTATCCTAGAGGAGTGGTTTGAATTACCATTTTTATAGTTTAGGATTAGTTATTTGAATTACCAATTTTGTATCTTGAGTTAGTTATAACTAACTCAACTCCAAGTTAAACTAACTCAACCCCAAGTTAGTTTAACAACTCTCGTAATCTCCAGCCTATAAAAAAGCTTCTCATTTTCATTAATAAGACATAAAAAAAAAAAGAGGCATTATACATAAAGATTTCTAGCTTTGCAATTACTGCATCAATTGGTATCAGAGTGTGATCCTAGCTCACTCTTCCCTAAAAAAACTTGGATCCTACCACTCTTATCCATGGACGCATAAGCCTCATTCAACCAAGGCTTGCAGTTGGTAGAACAAGCTATTGAAGAACTTCGAAAAGGGCAGTCGGATATACAGCAATCGTTAGTAGAATTAACAAACCTTTTTACCCGATTTCATGTCCAACCTTTAGAAGAAGCAATTCATCCCCCAAGAAACCTAATTGCAGCAAACCAAGAAAGACAAGAAAGACCAAGAAACCCAATTGCAGCAAACCAAGAAAGACAAGAAAGACCAATAAACCCTGTTGTAAACCAAGAACTACTAAGAAATCAACCTATTCACATCCACAATAATCGATTGTATGGAAACAACGTACTTGGAAATTTCTTAAACGATTCTGACTCTTTCGATGAAGACAACTTGCTGAACATTCATCAAGAACCTCAACAAAGGTTTGGACTTCGACCATACTTTCAAGAAGATCAAGAAATACGTATGAAAGTGGATCTCCCTACCTTCAATGGTCGAATGGACGTGGAGAAGTTTCTTGATTGGATCAAGAACGTAGAAATTTTTTTCGACTATGCCAATACACCCGAACACAAGAAGGTTCGATTAGTTGCTCTCAAACTTCAAGGTGGCGCAAGCGCTTGGTGGGATCAATTACAAAACAATAGACGATTATTCGGTAAACAATCTAAAGATTAGCTGAATATCTTATAAAAAGATGTTGCCGTAGGCTTAGTGGTGACAGGTGAGAAAGTAAGCTGTATCTTTTATGACTCTTAAACGTTGAAGTCAATCAATGAGTTCCAAATGCAATATTGGAAGTTTTCTTAAATATTTTGATGCTTTTGCATGTTGTGAAAGAACTTGGTTAGATGTGAGAAAGGGGTTTATGAGATTAGTTACTTACTATTCCCTTTTTCACTGTCATTGCTACTCCGTAGACATGCTATGGGCTCGTGTTTCTGTAGAATATAATTCAGATGCTCTTTCTCTAGAATATAATTTATGTGCTTTCTCTACAAATTTGAAGTAATTTCTACTGCTTTTGCTAATATTCTCTAAAGCTTATTCAAAATGTAGTTGTTTAATGACTGTTCAGATTTAAAATATATTATAGAGTTAAATTTAACACAGTTAATCAGCTTAAGCATTTGACTCTGGTGTTCTTAAGATATAAATTCAAATCCCTATAATTTTATCATGTTGATCTTTTCAATCTTCTCACATACCGTCTTCATTTCATAATCTTGCCTACTAGCTGTGTATCATCAATGAAATTACCATAGGAGTCCACATGTGGTAATTATGGATCTAGCACGATATACTGCGTATCATGTTGTTGGAGATCAGTTTAAATGATTAACCAGTCTATTGGTGGTTTGAGTCTTTTCTTTTGAATCTATAGGTTGTTCAATGGTCTAATATTAACTGTGTTTAGATTTATGGTAATTTTCATTCTTTTACAGCCTTAATAACCAAGAAAAGGTGTGCTTTGATAATCTTTTCTTTCTCTTCAGCATGTTGGTAATGTAGAAAGATTACATGTATACTATGCCCATGGACTAGATAGCCCAACCTTTGTTCGCCGGTGTTATTGGCTCCTAGATAAGTATGTTATGGTTGAAAGAAAATTGTTAAATTGCTTGCTACCAGTTGTTTCAGTGGGGTCTATCCCCATCATGCCACAAGCAAAGAAAAATGAAATTAGACAGTGGCAGTATATCGTGTTCTACTTATATAATTTATGACTTTCTTCTGCTTTTTGTTCAGGACCTTTGAACACATTGTCCTTGTTCATTACCGTGAAACACAAGAGGTTAGGTTCAACACAATGCATCTGCAGTTACTAAAATATTATCTTGAGACAAACTTTTATCATTTGGACTACTACATCTATTTAAGATTTGCTGATTTTTCCTCCATGGTTGCAATATTAGAACTTCATCCAAAATAATGTTGTCATGTGTGTCTTTAAATTTTTACTGGCAGTCTGGCACCATATAGATCTAGTAGTTGTGCATGCATGTCTTCCTCTCTATCCTCCATTGAAAAACTCGATAATTATCTATTTGTGTTTTATTTTGATGATTTAATCCAACATTTATTATGGATAAAGTCAGCCATAAAATACATATGTTTACTACTGCTCTTTGTACATTTTAAATACTAGATTTCTTGATGATTGTTGTCTTTAAGTTGCTCTTAATGTTGTTGCATATCGAGAAATGCACTGTAATTTCTGTACCAATTTTATCACTGCTTTTAACTAAATCTTCAAAAATCAAGGCACCACCTGGATGTAGAGTGCTATATGGTGATTCAAGTGTTGAGAGTTCTCTTTCTTCTGCTATCCATAAATTTATGGAATGGAAAGGCAATGATCATGACACTATTTTTTGTCAGATAAACACAGGTTTCATATGCTTCAACTCTGTGGTGCTTCACAGCACACGGATAAAACTTCCAAACATTCTGCACCCAATATTACCATAATGCATTTGGACACTTCATTAACAACTTCTTACAATTAGCCTTTCTATATTGAAAATAATTCGTTGTCTTAACTTCATGTTGCTGCTAGTTTCAAAATTTTGCATCCACATCGTTGAACTCAAATTCTGGTTCTGTCTCTAACCCATCAACTCCGTGGCTTTTATCGGAGGAACTTGATTCCAAGGCTACTCATGTTTATTCTCTTGGTGAAAATGAATTGTTAGGTGATACTGGCCGAACCTGTCAAAAATAAATGAGTCATAGTTTGTTTGATCATTCATTTTCTAATCTTTCTTCTTTATATTTAATTAGTTGTTTAATTTCTTAAAAAAGAATTCTGGTTTATTTATAGTATATTTGGTAGTATGCATGCCTCAGCTCCTTTAATGCATGTCTCTTACAGTATATTTGGTAGTCTTTTATAATGTTACACCCTTTTTTTTAATTCCTAAAACCTTTTAACTTTCCAAATTTTCATTCATTCTTTTAGAAAATTATTTTCATTATTTTTTTATGGTTACAAAACCATCCATTAACTACATTAATTAGACAATTCACTCCAATAATAAATAAATAACTTTTTTGGATCTAAGGTCTTTTCTCATTCTACAAATTTAATTTACTATATAAAGGTTATTATGCTAATTGAAAAATATATTTCTCTCAAGTATGCAATGACAGAAAATTAGGTTATAAATATAAAAAAATAATATTTTTAGGTATTATAATTTTTTTAAAAAAATTATATTTTAAATTTTTAATAAAACCTTGCATTTGGGGATTCACATGTTGTTACTTGTCGAACCAAAAAAGATAAATTCGTGGTGAAAACTCTTTAAAAGCCCAATTCGTGGAAGGAAAAATTGAAGTGTGGCGTTGAGTTATTTTGTTGTTGAAGAAGATCAGTAAAAAACCCACAGCATTAAAACTTCTTTTTTGTTTCTTTAAGTATATTTTAGATTGCAACGTATTTTCTATTTGGGTTTAGTTAGGGTTTCTCTTGTTTATTCCAAGATATGCATGGATAGTTCATGTTCGACTATTTGGAAAGAGGGATTTATGTAGCACGGGTATTATATTCTGGTTTTGGAAGTGTCGAGATAAATTAAGGACTTTTTTAATCTTCTTCAAACAAACCTATACGAAGGCGAAGAATAATTTGTGCTTGTATTTTAGTCGGAATAAGAAGAAACATGAAGAGAATGCCCACGAGGAAAATGACCATGAGAAAAAGTTGTGTATTCCTCCATCCATAACTGAGCTCTCTAATGTGTATTTCTCCCTCCATAACTGGCTTACTTTGGACTGTTTGGATAGAAAGAAGAATCCTTCGAAGCCCTAGACTTGTCTCTACCGCATTCGGAAATGCCAAGTTCTCTCTGAGGATCTCTAACTTCTGCCGTGTTCACCGTCCGTCAGTCCGCATTCCTACGTCTGCGTTCACCGCGTTCACCACGTCCGAGTTTATCTAATATATTTTTCCAAATCTTAAAGAAGAACTTTTGATTTCATTGGAGTTTATCATTAGAGGCATTACTATATTTGCTGCCTCTCAGTGGGCGATAGGTTTTCCAATGGTCATTTGAGACTGGTTGATAATAGCAAAAGTTAGAGCTTGAGAAGAAGGAGAGAAGAAAGTAGTGAAGACAAAAGAAGAAAGAAAGCTGAGTGAAAAACGAAAATTGACAAGGTAGAGATGTGACATGAAAATGATGATGAGAAGTGAAGGAGGCACGACACAATACTGGTACACAATAACAAAGCCTTGATAATTAAAAAAAGGATGGTGCCAAGAAAATTTAAATACAAAAAAAATGAAGGTTCTTGCAAGTGTATTGAGTGAATGGGAGAAAGAAAGGATAAAAAAGGTAGAAAGAGAGAAAGAGAAGTCAAGGGTAGAGATACATAGCTTTGTATATAGAAACTTTATGTTTATACTCCATTATACGTTGTGGAGAATATAACATCCTGATATGTTTGATTCAATTTGAATGATGCAATTATTTATTTTTCTGCAATAATTCTACTTCTAGAACCTAAATTTTGAAAGCCTACTAATTTTTCAGAATTAATTCGAGACCCCACTTTTGCTCCCCTTCCTACCTACGGTTACTTTTTGCTTAAACTTTAAAAGTTGTTTGAAAATTTTTGCTGAAACTTGTAAAATTTGTTTGAAGTTCGTATATCTCTCACATATTGCAAGGTTTCTTAATTATTTTATTGAATTTCCTACATAAATGCATTCAAACATGAGTTGACATAAATGCATTTTGCTATCAAGAGAGTATACCATACATGCATGTGTAGGACTTTTATCCCTTATATTTTATAATTTGTCTTACTACTGTTATTGACTGATATACCAATATACATGTGTAAAGTATTGATCATATATAATTAATATTAAATTTATTACATTCACTCATCAATTTAAGTTTTTTAGTCAATGTATGTTCATGATGTACCATGGTCATATCATAATAGAATAGATCCAAGATTATATATGTTCAAACCAACTGGTGATTTAATTATCAAAGATATTATGATTTTGTCCAGTTTTTTTTTTCAGTCACTACTAGAAAAATGGATTTTAATCAAGACATTGTGTCGTTGAAAATAAAAGAAAAAAAGAGGTGGGATGAGGTACATTGTGTTGTTTGAAAATAAAAATATGGATTATTTCTTAAAACAATCATATTGACACAATTTAATTTATTTCAAAACAATTTTTGCGTCATTAATTAACGACAATTTTTTTGTCATTAAAAAAATTTTCAAATGAAAAAACCTCAAATTTCAAAAAAGTTCGAAGTGGGCTACCGAGTCGTTATGAAGAACCCTTGCCCTCCAATTTTTTGCCACTTGCCGTCGTCGATTCCACACTCCAACCACTGTTGTCGTTGCTCCCACAACAAGCCTTCGCCGTCAAACCCACCAATCTAGCCACTTTCGTCGAATAAATTTATTTAGAAATATAAGTTTTAATGACACTTGAAATCAAGAAAAAGGGATATGAGGGAATAAAATGTGTGTCGTTAAAAATAAAAATACAAAATTTTTTGTGACACAAATTGAGTTTTCTTGACAAAATTTTCGCATTGTAAATAATGGCATAAATTATGTGTCATTAAAAATTACCCTAATAAAAAATCAATGTTTTCCTTCAATCATATGCTTTTTGATTTAAAACAAATAATTCGAAGCTTTCATCCCACTTGTGAACAAATGACCGAAAAAAACCTTACTTCATCCCACATCGTCACTGTCTTTAGCTCTCTCGCAAATGCTCTCTGGCGACGTTCCCCCCTCTCTCGCAAATACTCTTCACGACTTTTTCTCTCTCTCAAAATTAAGCTCTTCGCCCACCGTTTGAAGGAACTCACCAAATTTGCAAGTAATTGAAGAATTTGTGGTCCATGAGATCGATTAAGTCCATTTATGAGTTAGTTTGATTAGATTATGTCACATATACATGTATTACAATTAAGGGACACTTGCGAAAATGGCAAAATAAGTTATAATAATTAAGTCCATAGAACACATACTTTATTATTTGAGAAAGTGACAAAAACAAAGACCAACTGTAACGACCCAACTTTTCTAGGTAAGTCGAGAGTCGTTAATTTTTGACAAAAGACTTTGGTTGATACAAAATGAAATGTAAGCCAATTGAAAAACAACTTTAAGTCAGGCCTGATTTTCAAATATTCCAAAAACTTAAAAAAAGTACTATTTACAAATAAAAGTTTGTAAGTTATGTTTCAATACAACGTCTTAAACCTAAAACAAAACAATAAGCGGAAGCAAACTAACACATTTCCTATGGCAATCACACTTCCTTGCTGCCCCTCGCCGGTTTGCCGCCTTTATTACCTTTGCCTGAAAATTAAACATAAGAAGGGTGAGTATAAAAATACCCAGTAAGAGACCCTCTACTGGTCCCGTCAGGGGAAAAATAAATTGTTAACATTCTATTGGGACACCCTGTACAGTCGCGCAGTCTTGTGATCCCGTAGGATGCACATTTCAGTCTAACGCCTCGAGGGACGTACATTTCAGTGTAGTGTTCTGCAGAAACACATATCAGTCTAATGCTCCCGAAGGTACAGAATAATTGGTGATCCCGTGGGACACCTACAAGGCACACATCCCAATAAAAGCTAACAATTTTTCCCCTCAATCCATTCGTACCATCTTTCAGTTACTTCAAAATATAAAGTTCTTTCACTCAACGTTCTAACAGTCAACTTATCTCACTTTAGCCCAATGTCTGTCAGTAACATACTAATACGTCAGTCAATCAAACTATATAGTCATAACGCCTCTCAGTTCACCAGCACACAGTCATACTTTAGTATAACGTACACCCAGTCTAAACGACAATCACAAAGTTCACATCCGCATCTCAATACAAACACAATCTACAATTGTCGTCCTGTCTACATCCACACACATATATATATATTCCAAGACAATCACAATATGCATTCAACATCAAGTCTACTTCAATTCATGTGTATATATATATTTTCAGTCATCCACAGTATACATTCAACACCGAACCTACATCCATACGTATATATATATTGTCTCAACACATTTACTCAATCAGAGGTGACTAACATTACAATTCAAAAGCATAGGTGAGTCCAGTAGAAAATAAAATCCCTTACCTCACTTTTATGCAAGTTCTTCAATCTACTAAATCCAATGAATCAAATCCTAAACATAATCAATCATAAAATCAACATCTTTCTAAATAGTTTCAACCATTCAAATTACCCCATATGTAAATTCCACAACTTACCCAAGAAGTGGAAAATCAAGTCCACTTCAACCTTTTGGAAAATCAAGGATTCGCTCACTGAATCAAGATGTACCTTCAAGAATTAAGCATTTCGCCAACAATTAAATCCAATGGCAGCATTCAACAAAAACCAAGAAACCAACAAAAACCATAACTTGTTCTTACCCAAATATGAGCCCAATGGTTCACGGCGAGGCAAAAATGACAATCAAGAACGAATCAAGCGGCTGTAAATAGAGCAACACTGAATGCGACTCAACTGGAAAAGAAAATCGGCTTCAAATCGTAACTCCGTCTTACAACGAGCAGAAGAACGTCGACTTGATAGGGGACACGTAATTTAGGAAGAGATCGACTTGGATCCGTGTATGACTTCACGAGATGTATGCGTCGACGGCTTCACGGAGGTGAAGACAGACGCGGTCGGAGAGTCACGCGGCAGTGCAGAAAACGGAGGAGAAAGGAACGGGCGGCGGCTGGGCTTGGCTTCGACGGAGACAGAGATTGCGCAGCAGGGCTTCACGAACGGAGAGGAAAGGAATGGGCACGGCGATGCAGATCTGGACGACTGCTGCAAGGTGACGCGTACGGCACTTCACGAACCGGCGACGGTTGCAGCGACGGATCTGGGTTATGGCGAACTGCAAGGGTGAAGCACAAGCGACGGCGAGGACCTGGACGGCTCGGCGATGCAGATCTGGATGACGATTTGCTTTGACGCGGGAGGCACGACGGTTGTGAGCGGAGAGGCACGGTGGTTGTGAGCGGATGGGCGCGGCGGTTTCGATCCGAAGGAGAAAAGGAAGACGACCGGAAAGAAGAAGAAGAAACGACCGGCAGCTTGTGTGGCCGACTGGGTGAACGGAGAAGAGAGGGATGTGCGGCTGCTAGGGTACGGGAAGGAGAAAGGGATGGAGGACGCACGGGAGGAAGAAGGAAGGAAAAATTTCTTTTTTCTTTTCTTTTATTTAAATAATAAAAATAAAACTAAAATATAAATAAATATATATATAATAAAATTTCTTTTTCTTTTCTTTTATTTAAACTAAATAATAAAACTAAAAATATAAATAAATATATATATAATTATATTATCACATTTTCAAATCTTCTTTCCCCCCTTCAACATATTTTCTTCAAAACAATAAATCTTGTACAAATCGAAAAAATCTCTTAAAATAAAATACCTTCGAGTTTGGGGCGTTACATTCTTCCCTCCTTAAGGCGAAAGTTCTAATCCTGAAATAACTCTTGATAACGAGTCCTCATCTCTTCTTCTCGCTCCCATGTCGCCTCTTCAATTCGATGATTCCGCCACAAAACCTGTACTAATGGAATGCTTCTATTACGAAGCATCTTTACCTCTCTAGCCAGAATCTCCACAGGTTGTTCTACATAGCTCAAATGCTCATCAATCTCCAAGGGTTCATAGTCCACGACATGAGATGTATCGGCCACATACTTCCTCAACATCGAAACATGGAAAACATTATGGACTGCAGAGAGTGATGGTGGTAATGCCAAGCGATACGCCACAACACCAACCCTCTCTAAGATCTCAAATGGTCCAACAAAACGAGGACTTAACTTCCCTTTCTTCTCAAAACGCATAACACCCTTCATAGGTGCTACCTTCAAGAATACCTTTTCTCCCACATCAAACTTAAGGTCTTTTCGCCGTACATCTGCATAACTCTTTTGTCTACTCTGCGCTGTTTGCATACGTGCTCTAATCTTTTGAATAGCCTCATTAGTAGACCGAACTAATTTAGGTCCCATCAACCTCTGTTCACCAACCTCACTCCAACAAATAGGGGTTCTACAACATTTACCATACAAAGCCTCAAATGGTGCCATACCGATGGTAGCCTGGAAACTGTTGTTATAAGCAAACTCCATCAAATGTAGATGAGAGTCCCAACTACCTGGAAACTCTAGAACACAAGCTCGTAGCATATCCTCTAAAACTTGGTTCAAACGTTCAGTTTGACCATCAGTTTGTGGATGAAAGGCTGTACTGAAATCTAATCTCGTACCCATAGCAGTCTGAAGTCCCTTCCAAAACTTGGAAGTAAACCGTGCATCCCTGTCAGAAACAATCGATACAGGCACTCCATGCAGTCTCACAACCTCAGTTAAATACAACTGTGCCCACTTACTAGCAGTATAAGTGGATTTCCCTGGTACAAAATGTGCCGATTTCGTAAGCCTGTCTACAACAACCAAAATCACTGTGAAACCCTTCAGGGTCTTAGGCAGCCCTGAAATAAAATCCATCGACACATTCTCCCACTTCCACTCTGGCACACTTAAAGGTTGTAACAAACCTGCTGGTTTCTGTCTAGGTGCCTTAACCTGCTGACATACTAGACACTTACTAACGAATTCCGCCACTTCCCTTTTCATATTCCGCCACCAATAAAATCGTTTTAGATCCTGATACATTTTCGTACTACCAGGATGCATGGAAAATGAAGAATTATGGGCTTCATCTAGTAAGTCAATCTTAGCTGCACTGTTCGCTGGCACACACAAACGTCTCTCAAACATCAATCCACCATCAGAGGATATGGAGAACTCATCAGTCTGCTCTGTTCCAACAAGGCGACGTCTCTCCGGAGTCAAATAAGGATCATTACTCTGAGCATCAACAATCTTCTGCCTCAGAGTCAGTTGCACCGTTAATTGAGCTAACTGTGAGGTGACTCTCCCCACAGATACTACAATCTCAGCTCTCTCCAAGTCTCGATGTAATGGTACCTGTCTAGTAATGAGTGCTGCCGAATGTGATACTTTTCTACTAAGAGCATCAGCCACCACATTCGCCTTACCAGGATGGTACAATATCTCACAGTCATAATCCTTTACCAACTCGAGCCACCTTCGCTGTCTCATATTCAACTCCTTCTGAGTGAAGAAGTACTTCAGGCTCTTATGGTCAGTAAAGATTTGTATCTTTTCACCGTACAAATAATGTCTCCATATCTTCAATGCAAAAACCACTGCTGCCAACTCCAAATCATGTGTGGGGTAGTTCTGCTCGTGACTCTTCAACTGACGAGAGGCATAAGCAACCACCTTACCTTTCTGCATCAAAACACAACCCAGTCCTTTCTTGGAAGCATCACTGTAAATCACAAAACTTCCGGATCCATCTGGTACTGTAAGGACCGGTGCAGTAACTAACCTTTGCTTAAGGTTCTGAAAACTATCCTCGCAAGCTGGACTCCAAACAAACGGAGTTCCCTTCCTTGTCAACTGAGTCAAGGGAGTAGCCAAACGTGAAAAATCCTCCACAAACCTCCGGTAGTACCCTGCTAAACCCAGAAAACTACGAACCTCACTAACTGTAGAGGGTCGAGACCAACTGGTAACCGCTTCTATCTTTGCAGGGTCTACAGAAACTCCCTCACTGGAAACCACATGACCAAGAAAAGCCACCTGCTTCAACCAAAATTCGCACTTAGAGAATTTAGCATAAAGTTTATTGACTCGAAGAGTCTCTAACACTTTATGTAAGTGTTCCTCATGTTCGGCCTCAGTCTTGGAATAAACCAAAATATCATCAATGAAGACTATCACAAAAGTGTCTAAGAAATCCTTAAACACCCTGTTCATCAAATCCATAAATACTGCAGGTGCATTAGTCAAACCAAAAGACATTACCATGAATTCATAATGTCCGTACCTCGAACGAAAAGCAGTCTTAGGAATATCACGGTCTCTAATCCTCAACTGGTGATAACCTGACCGTAAGTCAATCTTAGAGAACACCGTGGCTCCCTGTAACTGATCGAACAAATCATCGATTCTAGGTAAAGGATATCTGTTCTTGATTGTTACTTTATTCAACTCTCTATAGTCAATGCAAAGACGCATCGACCCATCCTTCTTCTTCACAAACAATACTGGTGCACCCCAAGGCGACACACTAGGTCGAATAAAGCCTTTGTCAAGCAACTCCTGTAACTGTACCTTCAGTTATTTCAACTCGACAGGAGCCATCCTATAAGGGGCTCTAGAAATGGGAGTAGTGTCTGGCTCCAACTCAATGGCAAAATCAATCTCTCTATGTGGCGGTAGTCCTGGAAGATCTTCTGGAAACACATCTGGGTATTCTCTTACCACAGGTTCTGAAGTTAAGGAAGTCTCATCTTCCCTAGTATCCACCACACTTGCCAAAATACTCCAGGTACCCTGGTTGAGCAGTTTACTAGCTTTCATAGCTGAGATTACTTTAGGCAGTACTACTGTTCCTACCCCTTGAATTTAAAGCTAGATTCGGTAGGGGGACTGAACACAACCTCTTTACGAGAGCAATCAATACTAGCATGATTAGTAGCTAGCCAATCCATACCTAAAATTACATCAAAGTCACGCATATCTAATACCAACAAGGTTACGTCCAGCACACGACCAGCTATCTCAATTTCACATGCTTTAATCTTTTCCTTAGACAACATAATTTCTCCAGACGGTGTAGACACTGACAAAACATAATCTAAGGGTTCCACCTCTAAGCATGCATGCGTCACAAAAAGCGATGAAATAAATGAATGAGAAGACCCCGAGTCAAACAAGGTCAAGGCAAAATGCCCTAACACTGGTAATGTACCTGTCACCACTGTGCAGGCCTTCTCTGCTTATGATCTATTAGTGGCAAAGATTGTACCCCGCTGTGGAGGTTTCGCTCCCTGACTGCTCTGTCCAGCCCCAGTAGATCTCAAGGGACATCGATCAGCCATGTGTCCCTCTTGCTTGCACTTATAACAGACTCTCGTTCCCATCAAACAACGACCCAGGTGGTGTTTCCCACACGTATTGCATAGTGGCTTCTCTCGAGTAGTGTCTCCTGCCCCGCCAGAACTCTGCTGGAAACTGCAAAAAGGATCGCCTAATCTCAAGTTCCTCTGAGGAATTCCCACAGTTCTCTGCTCTGCTTTCCTCTTTTGACCAGACGACGATCCCTTATCAAAACTCCTTGCCCGAATTTCATCCTTCCCAATGCTCATATCCACTGCCAGGCGCAGCGCTTCAGCCTGGGTAGTGGGCTTTAGTGCTCGCACAAAGCCTCTAATCTCATCTCTCAATCCTTTGACGAACCTATCAGCTCTAGCCTGCTCATTACCAACAAGTTCAGGGGCAAAACGCGACAGCATATCAAACTCCTGGTCGTACTCCTCGACTGTCATATGTCCTTGCTTCAATTCCAAGAATTCCTGGCTTTTGGCGTCTCTAAGGTTAGCCGAGAAAAACTTGGTATAGAAGCAGTCTTTAAACTGATCCCAGGTAATCTGTCTCACATCTCCACCTAGCATACGCATCGTAGTTCTCCACCAGATAATACCTCTGTCCCTCAGAAGAAAAGCAGCACACTGAACTCTATGCTCCTCTGGACATCTCATGTAATTAAATATGGTTTCCACAGAGGACAACCACAACTCAGCTTTAGTAGGATCCTCTAGTGACCCATCAAACGTCTGAGGGTCATATTTCCTAAAGTCCCTCAAATGTTTCGCCTCAGCAGAAAGTTGGTTCGGTAATGTCTGCGGCTGTTGTGCAGCCAATCCTTGCGCAGGAGGGGCTGCTGGTGCAGGTGGAGCTGCTGGTACAGGGGGAACCACAGGTGCAGGTGGAACTGCAGGTGCCTGCTGGTTCTGAGCTATAGCCGTCATAAGCTCCGTGAACCTCTGCTCCATGTGAGCAGACAGTGCAGCAAACTCAACATGAGTCACGGGTGCAGTAGGAATTCGCTATTCAGCTTGACCCTCAGTAGGTTGATTACGACCTGCTCCTCTACCCGGCCTCTACGACCTCCTCTACGTACACCTCTCTTTGGCGGCATAATTCCTATTATCCACCAACAACACTCTTTAAAAAGTCTTAATCATAAGCATAAGAAGTCTTTATCGTCATGCAATCTAGTTTAATTTAGGCAAAGTCATGCAAATAAACCATACATATAAGCATAAAGCATACCTGACGAGAGACGAAGGGTCGCGTTAGGCATAGGGACATAAAACATAGACTTACATCGTAAGTCAGTCTACAGAACCTAAAACTTAGGCTCTGATACCAACTGTAACGACCCAACTTTTCTAGGTAAGTCGAGGTCGTTAATTTTTGACAAAAGACTTTGGTTGATACAAAATGAAATGTAAGCCAATTGAAAAACAACTTTAAGTCAGGCCTGATTTTCAAATATTCCAAAAACTTAAAAAAAGTACTATTTACAAATAAAAGTTTGTAAGCTAAGTTTCAATACAACGTCTTAAACCTAAAAAAAACAATAAGCGGAAGCAAAATAACACATTTCCTATGGCAATCACGCTTCCTTCCTGCCCTCGCCGGTTTGCCGCCTTTATTACCTTTGCCTGAAAATTAAACATAAGAAGGGTGAGTATAAAAATACCCAGTAAGAGACCAACTGGTGATTTAATTATCAAAGATATTATGATTTTGTCCAGTTTTTTTTCAGTCATACTAGAAAAATGGATTTTAATCAAGACATTGTGTCGTTGAAAATAAAGAAAAAAGAGGTGGGATGAGGTACATTGTGTTGTTGAAAATAAAAATATGGATTATTTCTTAAAACAATCATATTGACACAATTTAATTTATTTCAAAACAATTTTTTCGTCATTAATTAACAATTCTTTTGTCATTAAAAAAAATTTCAAATGAAAAAACCTCAAATTTCAAAAAAGTTCGAAGTGGGCTACCGAGTCGTTATGAAGAACCCTTGCCCTCCAATTTTTTGCCACTTGTCGTCGTCGATTCCACACTCCAACCACTGTTGTCGTTGCTCCCACAACAAGCCTTCGCCGTCAAACCCACCAATCTAGCCACTTTCGTCGAATAAATAGAAATATAAGTTTTAATGACACTTGAAATCAAGAAAAAAAGATATGAGGGAATAAAATGTGTCGTTAAAAATAAAAATACAAATTTTTTTGTGACACAAATTGAGTTTTCTTGACAAAATTTTCGCATTGTAAATAATGGCATAAATTATGTGTCATTAAAAATTACCCTAATAAAAAATCAATGTTTTCCTTCAATCATACGCTTTTTGATTTAAAACAAATAATTCGAAGCTTTCATCCCACTTGTGAACAATGACCGAAAAAAACCTTACTTCATCCCACATCGTCACTGTCTTTAGCTCTCTCGCAAATGCTCTCTGGCGACGTTCCCCCTCTCTCGCAAATACTCTTCACGACTTTTCCTCTCTCTCAAAATTAAGCTCTTCGCCCACCGTTTGAAGGAACTCACCAAATTTGCAAGTAATTGAAGAATTTGTGGTCCATGAGATCGATTAAGTCCATTTATGAGTTAGTTTGATTATTAGATTAGATTATGTCACATATACATGTATTACAATTAAGGGACTTGCGAAAATGGCAAAATAAGTTATAATAATTAAGTCCATAGAACACATACTTTATTATTTGAGTGACAAAAACAAAGACCAACTGTAACGACCCAACTTTTCTAGGTAAGTCGAGGTCGTTAATTTTTGACAAAAGACTTTGGTTGATACAAAATGAAATGTAAGCCAATTGAAAAACAACTTTAAGTCAAACCTGATTTTCAAATATTCCAAAAACTTAAAAAAAGTACTATTTACAAATAAAAGTTTGTAAGCTAAGTTTCAATACAACGTCTTAAACCTAAAAAAAACAATAAGCGGAAGCAAAATAACACATTTCCTATGGCAATCACACTTCCTTCCTGCCCCTCGCCGGTTTGCCGCCTTTATTACCTTTGCCTGAAAATTAAACATAAGAAGGGTGAGTATAAAAATACCCAGTAAGAGACCCTCTACTGGTCCCGTCAGGGGAAAAATAAATTGTTAACATTCTATTGGGACACCCTGTACAGTCGCAGTCTTGTGATCCCGTAGGATGCACATTTCAGTCTAACGCCCGAGGGACGTACATTTCAGTGTAGTGTTCTGCAGAAACACATATCAGTCTAATGCTCCCGAAGGTGCAGAATAATTGGTGATCCCGTGGGACACCTACAAGGCACACATCCCAATAAAAGCTAACAATTTTTCCCCTCAATCCATTCGTACCATCTTTCAGTTACTTCAAAATATAAAGTTCTTTCACTCAACGTTCTAACAGTCAACTTATCTCACTTTAGCCCAATGTCTGTCAGTAACATACTAATACGTCAGTCAATCAAACTATATAGTCATAACGCCTCTCAGTTCACCAGCACACAGTCATACTTTAGTATAACGTACACCCAGTCTAAACGACAATCACAAGTTCACATCCGCATCTCATACAAACACAATCTACAATTGTCGTCCTGTCTACATCCACACACATATATATATATTCCAAGACAATCACAATATGCATTCAACATCAAGTCTACTTCAATCCATGTGTATATATATATTTTCAGTCATCCACAGTATACATTCAACA
Source organism: Cucumis sativus (assembly GCF_000004075.3). Classification (NCBI taxonomy): domain Eukaryota; kingdom Viridiplantae; phylum Streptophyta; class Magnoliopsida; order Cucurbitales; family Cucurbitaceae; genus Cucumis; species Cucumis sativus. Next base: position 11,860,070 of record NC_026658.2, read on the forward strand.
CCGAACCTACATCCATACGTATATATATATGTCTCAACACATTTACTCAATCAGAGGTGACTAACATTACAATTCAAAAGCATAGGTGAGTCCAGTAGAAAATAAAATCCCTTACCTCACTTTTATGCAAGTTCTTCAATCTACTAAATCCAATGAATCAAATCCTAAACATAATCAATCATAAAATCAACATCTTTCTAAATAGTTTCAACCATTCAAATTACCCCATATGTAAATTCCACAACTTACCCAAGAAGTGGAAAATCAAGTCCACTTCAACCTTTTGGAAAATCAAGGATTCGCTCACTGAATCAAGATGTACCTTCAAGAATTAAGCATTTCGCCAACAATTAAATCCAATGGCAGCATTCAACAAAAACCAAGAAACCAACAAAAACCATAACTTGTTCTTACCCAAATATGAGCCCAATGGTTCACGGCGAGGCAAAAATGACAATCAAGAACGAATCAAGCGGCTGTAAATAGAGCAACACTGAATGCGACTCAACTGGAAAAGAAAATCGGCTTCAAATCGTAACTCCGTCTTACAACGAGCAGAAGAACGTCGACTTGATAGGGGACACGTAATTTAGGAAGAGATCGACTTGGATCCGTGTATGACTTCACGAGATGTATGCGTCGACGGCTTCACGGAGGTGAAGACAGACGCGGTCGGAGAGTCGCGCGCAGTGCAGAAAACGGAGGAGAAAGGAACGGGCGGCGGCTGGGCTTGGCTTCGACGGAGACAGAGATTGCGCAGCAGGTCTTCACGAACGGAGAGGAAAGGAATGGGCACGGCGACGCAGATCTGGACGACTGCTGCAAGGTGACGCGTACGGCTTGCTTCACGAACCGACCGACGATTGCAGCGACGGATCTGGGTTACGGCGAACTGCAAGGGTGAAGCACATGCGGCGGCGAGGACCTAGACGGCTCGGCGATGCAGATCTGGACGACGATTTGCTTTCCGAGGGAGCACGACGGTTGTGAGCGGAGAGGCACGGCGGTTGTGAGCGAATGGGCGCGGCGGTTTCGATCCGAAGGAGAAAAGGAAGACGACCGGAAAGAAGAAGAAGAAACGACCGGCAGCTTGTGTGGCCGACTGGGTGAACGGAGAAGAGAGGGATGTGCGGCTGCTAGGGTACGGGAAGGAGAAAGGGATGGAGGACGCACGGGAGGAAGAAGGAAGGAAAATTTCTTTTTTCTTTTCTTTTATTTAAATAATAAAAATAAAACTAAAATATAAATAAATATATATATAATAAAATTTCTTTTTCTTTTCTTTTATTTAAACTAAATAATAAAACTAAAAATATAAATAAATATATATATATATATTATATTATCACATTTTCAAATCTTCTTTCCCCCCTTCAACATATTTTCTTCAAAACAATAAATCTTGTACAAATCGAAAAAATCTCTTAAAATAAAATACCTTCGAGTTTGGGGCGTTACACCAACTCACACATCAAGAGGTAAAATGTCACAAATGCCCTCGTTATTGATGTACATTTGATACACCTTATACACGTCTGATACACCTAATACCTCTTGATACATTAAGTCCATTTATGAGTTAGTTTGATTAGATTATGTCACATATACATGTATTACAATTAAGGGACACTTGCGAAAATGGCAAAATAAGTTATAATAATTAAGTCCATAGAACACATACTTTATTATTTGAGAAAATGACAAAAACAAAGACCAACTCACACATCAAGAGGTAAAATGTCACAAATGCCCTCGTTATTGATGTACATTTGATACACCTTATACACGTCTGATACACCTAATACCCCTTGATACACTTGATACTTCTTACTGATACACTTGATACATTTGATAGATACAATTCATGCACTCGGTACTCATTGATACACTCGATACTTTTTGATACACACCTGAAACATCTTCATACACATAATACTTCTCGTTCCACATAATACTTCTCGTTACACTTGATTCTTCTTGATACACTTGATACCCCTGAGACCTTGATACACTTGATTAGTTTGATACACTTAAAGACTTCACTTATAAGTTTGATACACTTGATACACCACTAATAAACTTGTTATACTTCATTGGTACACTTAACAAATTCGATATGTTTGACGTACATGCACTACAAGAAATTTACCCTTTGTCGATGACAAATATCGTCAGTAAATCTTCAAAAACTAATCAACTTTTCTTTTGCCAACGAAATTAAGCTGTCAACACACACCGTCAGGTAGGTCTGTCGGAAGATCCTCTATCGATGGCAAAAAATAAACTGTCAGCAAAAATAGGAACTATCGATGAAATTGAACCATCAGTGGGCGTGTGTGTGTGCGCTCGTGTGTGCGCATGTCCACGTGTGCTTGGGTGTGTGTATGCGCACATACATGTGTACGTGAGTAGGTGTGTGCGTGTTTGCGTGTGCATTTGTGTGCGTGCGGTTTGGTGTGCGTGTGCATGTGTGTGTTTGTGTGTGTGTGCCTATGTTCGTGTGTGTGTGCGTGTATGGGTGCACGCGCGTGCAAGTGTATGTATGTGTGTGCGCGTGTGATTGTGTGTGAATAAGTTGATATTTTTTAATGTTGAGTTTCTCCCAATTTTAAAACAATAATTTAATTATCTTGATATTCAAGCCATTAATATTATTGTGAGATAAAGATAGTGAATAAGTTGATATTTTTTAATTTTGAAATTCAGTTAAAGTTATTTTGATACAAAATCTATTGCTGAGATTATCATATTCTGAAAAATAATAATTTTGTTATTTTGAAATTCAATTTGGTTATTTTGAAATTCAAATTCAATTAGGTTATTTTGAAATTAGTAAGATTAAATAAAGTTGAAGTCTTGAATCCATTAGTTGAGTCCCGAGATATTAAGAAAAAAGTATGATATGAGTTTATGTATCTTTTTCAGGTAAAAAATAATTAAAAGCTGATAAATGCATAATATAAATTAATTACAATATAGAAACAAGATAATTTTAGTTGGAGAATGTGAATATTTTGGTATTTTATAAAATATTATGCACGTGCAAAAAATGTTATTTGCTAAAATTAACAAAAAAAGTTTTGCCATTTTTCAAAATGACCCATAAAAATGTTGCTATATCTCTTATGACAGAGTGTATATCTACTGGTTCATATTCGACATGTTTGTTGCTAATAGAATTGGATAAAATCGCATTATATTGAAATAATTACACGAATGACACTTTTAAGCCAATATTGGTAGAAATTATAGTTTAATTAATGTTATTAAGTCAATGAACATGGTTTAAAAGTCCTTCTAAACACAATTAATGTAGTTGTTTTTTAATTTTAACTCATTTATACATCTTTATGCATATGTGCTGTGTACGTGTGCGCGTGTAGGTAGGTGTGCGTATGTGTATGTGCGTGTGTTCGTGCGAGTGTCCGTGTGCATGTGTGTGTGGGTGTGTGCATGTTTGTATGTGTTTGTGCGTGCGTGTGTGTGCACGGGCTATTGCGTGTGTGCTTGGGTGTGCTCGCGCGTGCGTGTTTGTGCGCGTGTGCGTATGTGTTTACGTGTGTGCGTTTGTGCGTACGCGTGTGTGCGTTTGTGCATGTGTGTGTGCTTGTGCGCGTGTGGATAGGTGTGTGTGTGTGCATGCGTGCGCGTGTGCATGTGTGTGTGCGTGCGTTCGTGCGTCTGTGGGTGTCTATGTGTAGGTGTGCGTGTGCACGCGTGTGTGTAAGTGTGCATGTGTACGTGTGTGCGCAGTGCTTCTATGCTTGTGTGCGAACAAGTTAATATTTTTTAATGTTGAGTTTCTTCCAATTTTAAAATAATAATTTAATTATCATGATATTCAAGGCATTAATGTTATTTTGAGATAAAGATAGTGAACAGGTTGATATTTTTTAATTTTGAAATTCAATTAAGGTTATTTTAATACAAAATCTATCGTTGAGACTCTCAAATTTCGAAAAATAATAATTTTGTTATTTTGAAATTCAAATTCAATTAGGTTATTTTGAAATTAGTATGATTGAATAAAGTTATTAATATGTTGAATTAATTAGTTGAGTCTCGAGATATTAAGAAAAATATTATGATATGAGTTAATATATCTATTTCAAGTAAAAGATAATTAAAAGCTGATAAATGCATAACATAAATTAATTACAATGTAGAAACGAAATAATTACAGTTGAAGAATGTTGATATTTTGGTATTTTATAAAATACCATGCACGTGCAAAAAATGCTAGTTGCTAAAATTCAAAGGAAAAAGTAGTTTTGTCATTTTTCAAAATGACCCCTAAAAACGTTGTTATGTCTCTTATGACAAAGAGTGTAGATCTACTGATCCATATTCGATTTGTTTTTGTTGGTAAAATTGGATAAGACCGCATTATATTGATAATAACGAATGACAGTTTTAAGCCAATATTGATAGAAATTATAATTAATCAATGTTATTAAGTCAAATGAACATGGTTTAAAACTCTTTCTAAACATAATTAATGTATTTGTTTTTTAACTTTAATTAATTTACACATCCTTGTGTGTGTGCATATGTGCGCGTGCGTGTGCGTGTGTGGATGGGTGTGTGTTGCGTGCGTGTGTTGTGCACGTGTGCGCGTGTGCTTGTGTGCGAACAAGTTGATATTTGTTAATGTAAATTTCTCCCAATTTAAAATAATAATTCAATTATCTTGATATTCAAGTCATTAATGTTATTTTGAGATAAAAATAGTGTACAAGTTGATATTTTTTAATTTTGAAATTCAATTAAAGTTATTTTGATACAAAATCTATCGTTGAGATTCTCAAATTTCAAAAAATAATAATTTTGTTATTTGAAATTGAAATTTAATTAGGTTTTGAAATTTTGTAAATGAATAAAATTAAAATCTTGAATCAATTAGTTGAGTCCCGAGATATTAAGAAAAAGGATGTATCTTTTCAGGTAAAAATAATTAAAAGCTAATAAATGCATAACATAAATTATAATTACAACGTTAGAACGAAATAATTACTGTTTGAGAAGGTGAATATTTTGGTATTTTATATAATAATATCATGCACACGTGCAAAAATTCTATTTGCTAAAATTAAAAGAAAAAGTAGTTTTGCCATTTTTCAAAATGACCCATAAAAACGTTGCTATATCTCTTATGACAAAGAGTGTTGCATCTCTGGTACATATTCGACTTGTTTTTTGTTCGTAAAATTGGAGAAATTGAGGACACAACTCCAATTCCTAGCATGTTTCTCTCCTAAGACTATGCTGGTCCTAGTCGGGGAGTGGCATTTACATCCCAGAAAGACACACATGTATCACCTCGTGTTGGCACTTCCATTGCAATGCCACAACTCTGACATATATAGTGCCGACATTTCCTTCCTTAAGCTTGAAAAAAGGTGATTTGATGTCCATAAAAAATTAACTGAGCAGTTAGATATTTTCTAATATGTATCTCACGTAATTTGATGCTCATTGATACTGCAGTACTGTGTCAGGAACGTGTTTGATGTAAAATCTTTCAGTTTTGATGGATCTTATTACAAGCTTTCAACTCTTCTTAGCACGACTTCTGACAGAACAAAGGTTTGATATATCTTTACACGATCGCATATCACATATGAACGATCGCATATCCCATCTGAAATATCGATCACCCTTGGTAAAACAACCGTTTAGATATTCTACACGATTGTTTGCTTAAGGATACACGATCATTTTGTAACTATTTTTTTTTTATCCTTTTTTCTTTCTATACTAGAACCAGAATCAATTGTTTGATGATATTAACAACATGTATGATGATCTTCGTGATGATTCTAGTCATCACAATCTGGAAGAATGATGACCATCAAAATAACAAACATGTGATCATCCATGAGAATCCATTTGTTCAAGAGTCACATCTTCAAGAATCTACTGTAGAAACTCAACAGTTAGTGTTTAATTCATTAGTTACCGCTTTATATTGTTTAAAATTGCTTAGATTATAAATAAACAACAATAATTTTTTTTCTTTTCTGTGTAGGGAACAAAAATGAACAACGCCTCAACATCAAGAGTAGTCAGGCAGTGATATTAGCATATATGGCAGAGATGCACATTTGATATTAACTATAAGTAATATAGCAGAAAATATGGAAGGTCATACTCAAACAGAAAAGGGATTGCTAGAAATGATTGAAAATCTTCCGTTGGTAAGCCAACCACTTCCACTTTGTGAGATGCTACCATTAACTACTGTCAAAGGTCTTGCATTAGTTTAATTGGTATGTGTGCCCTAAAGGGATAAAAGCTCTTGGCAGTGAAAGATTTTACAAAACCATTCATCAATTTTAATTTGAAAATTCCAAAATACCAGTACATTGACAATATTTAGAATCAAAGTTCTAAATAAAGAACTAAATATGCTTTTAAATTAAAAGATACATAGAACTGACTCTTGTTGACGTCTTTGAATCTATAATCCACCGAATTGGGGACACCACCCGTTGGAGACCTTCCTATCTTCGAAGATGAGATTGGTTTGTGGAAAACAATTGGAATGAAAAAAAAATTTAGAGAGAAACTATGTAACACCCCCAATATCAAGGTATTTCTCTCAAGCTAAATTTTTAAAATTTTATTAAGATTTTAAGGAATTTGGTTGTGGTGTGGATTTAGCAGGAAGTGAAGGGGGCTTTTATGAAAAAATATACTAATACTAAAGGTTAAATAATAATAATAGAATTAATGTTATTATTAATTTAAAATATCAATTCTTTATTGATTCACGTGCAACCCCATCTCTTTCTCCTTCACTCTTCCTCTTCCCGTGCCCACCGCCACCTGCCTCCCTTAGCCATTTTATATTACTCTTGGACGTCAGCCGGCCACGCCGTCACCGATCCCTTCGTCTCCGTTGAAGCCGAAGCACCGTTCGTCGTGAGTTCGAACTCTCGGCATCGCGTCTCACCTCTGTTTTCCAGCCAAGCTGTGATTCATTCGCGCGTAGCTCCTTCGACGTTGCGCCACCACATTCTGCTCCAGGTGACGAGGAGCGTCACCGATTGACCTATCATCTCACCGCGTTGTTACTTAGTTGAAGCAGCCGTCGACAGACCTGAGCCCGTCACGTCTGTTGAAGTGCCGTCGCGCGGCTCTTCACCTTCAGCCATGGGTTGTAAGCTGAAGTTTGTTTTTCGTTTGTTGATTAGATCTGATCTATTACACGCGTCGATTCCAGTTATTCGAAGTTGTTGCCCCCATTTTACTCTAATTTTTGGGATTTTTGTGGTAAGTTGTATTGGTGAGTGTGGTGGTTTTACATTGTAATTATCCTTGGGTTGTAGTTTTGGATAATTAGTTAAATTGTTAATTGATTCTTGAAGTTAGCGTTTGAGTTCTTTGGATTCACAACTAAGTTGTAGATTTGTTGGAGTTCGGTTCGCCAATAAAGCTAGAATTTACATTGAGGAAATTAAATGAACGAAAGTATTGTGAAAGTAATTGAGTTCCATATTCTTAGTATTAGGTTTCCTTCGTTCGAGAAATTTAAGTAACATTAAAGTAAGGGGTTTCTATTACTGGACTCTTTGAAAGTTTTGAAATGTGTTGACTGTTTGGATCTCTGGACTTAGTATGGTTTACCAAATATGTAGAAGTAGATATGATGACAAATGTATATTATGCCAGACTAGTATAGAAGTAGATACGATGGATAATGTATTTGTAAACTAAGAAAGGTGTTATGTATATATATATATCTTGACTGTCTGGTGTGTTGTTATAGTATCAACTGATTTTATGATAGATTGAATAGATTGAACGTAAGTGTGTTAAGTTGGATTGATGATATGATGAAGTAGTTTGACTATACTAGGAATGGATTGATTAAATGTTTATAATGGACTAAGGGAAAATTGTTAGCTTTGTCGATTGGGTAGTGTGCCTTGCAGGTGCCTACAGGATCACCACCTGTTGTGCATTCTTCGAGAGCACTAGAATGACATGTGCATTCTTCGAGAGCAATAGACTGACATGTGCATTCTTCGAAAGCACTAGACTTACATGTGCTTTCTGAAGAGCACTACTAATATTTGTGTCCTTTAGGGCATTGGACTGAATTATGTGTAATTTCTACATGATCACAAGACTTATCTAAAGGTGCGAGGGCACCTCCAAGTAGGAAGTTAACAATTTTATTTTTCTTCAGTGAACCAGTTTGATCAGTAGTGGGTCTCTTACTGGGTATAAGTTTATAACCATCACCCTTTTCCAATGTTTCCCAAAAGTCTTGGCCTTTCTGCGAAACTGCTCCATAAGGAAAATGTCCTTCAAATTGACTTATACATCTTATATTTTTTTTATTGCTGCAAGTTTTCTTATAGATCTAATTTGAGCACTGTTTTGGGTTTCATGATCATGAACGATGTGTTAGTTGTTCTTGAACCTTATCTTTATTATCGATACTTTTATCAACTTTACCAAAATTTTATTGGAAATAGAGCCCGATATAAAACTCACTCTTATTAATGTTGTAAAATGAAGAGACATAGCTCAATTTTTTTAAGATTATACAAAGTGCTATAGGATGGAGGTTAAAGAGACGAATCTAGTCATCTAAAGTAAGTTAACTTCAGCTTAGCATTCGAAACACATTCAGGTCGTTACAATACTATTTTGCAATCAAAAGCCACAAATCGAATGCGATTTTTATGTTTGTTTTGCCTTAAGAAAAGACTGCTTTGTTATCGGTTCTAGCATAGTTGGATATGATGACGGTGCTCTGGGGGTGTCTTTCTAGTTGAGATGCCAAGGTGCACCCCCTGATCCGGGGTTACAGGTTCATTGAATAACTCTCTTGTACTAGGAGCTTCTATCTAACTATTAAAAATATATTAATATTAATAAAGAAGTTGTCTCCTTTTCAAAAAAATCAACTAAACTAATTACACCATTAATCAATTAGTTAATAATATAAATTAAATCAATATTATAAATTAATATTTCCAAATTTAAATCTTATTGAATGAATATCTCTCCAATACCTTATAAGTTTTATACTTAATTTAGCATTAAATCCCAACAAATATTGAATGTTTAAATAATATTAAACTAACACTTCGATTCAATTAATTAATCAACTCAAAGGTGCTAAATATTTTTCATATTATCAACTTAAATGGGTTAAATTTGAAGTCATATTACATAATATGGAACTTTTATCTCAATAACTAAATTAAAGTTTAATTATACATACAACGTTATCCATATAACGATATTAAACTTTATATTGAGCTAAATGTATCACTGTATGATTATACTAATTATACATAATTTTCCAATAATAAATATTGAATATTTCAAATTAGAACCAATATGAAATCAAACTCAAACAACTTATCTCAAATTTTGCCTATCAGTTCCATTACTTTGTATTGTCGAGTCGAAATACAATAAATTAGGCATCGAAGCCCTAATACATAAAACGAAATATACGAGATGAAACTCTAAAAAAAAAAAATGCCCTATCTCGCTATAACTACAATGAGATGGACAAATAGACATTCGTATAGGCTATCTATCTCTATCTATCTGAAACTAAGCACACATAGAATTGTTCATATCTTCTCTAATACCGATGAGACAAAAATAGCAATCTATTTAATATCTACCTGAGATGACAAACATTAAAAAAAAAAACCTTACCGAAGGGTTAATATATATCTTAGAATACTTTAGGTATAGACTAAAACATGCTAACACGATTCTCAAGCCCAAAGAAGTTCAAAACTTAGCACAATCTTCATTGCTTAAAAGTAGCTTTACTTCTTTCATCAATAACCACATGTTTGCCAATACATCTCTAAATTGAAGCTAAGCATGGTAGCTACAGGTCAGTTCTCTAAGATCTTTAAAAACTAAATTTACACTGTCTACACAATTTGATAGTCAATTCATGTCTAGATATCAACTTGAAACTCATTTTTGTCATACCTAGAGAGTAGATTCAACCAATGGCTTATCAAATTGTTCGAACTCCTTGGAATCTAACATGTATGATTTATACTGTCTCACCTTTTAATATCTTTACTATGTGTTCTTTTGCCCATCCAAGCTTTCTGCTTAATATTAACTCCAAGCATTTGTACATGCCTTATGCACAATTGCTTTCGGAATGAATACGATGGCAGAAGTAGACATGAACTTGAACTGCATGCTATCAAGCAACTGTCAATCTAACCTGTTGAAGAAGCTTGTCATAATGACAACTAATCATTCAATGAACGGTCTATTGTTCGATAATTCTACTTACTCCATCCAATTGAATCTGTTCTACGATATTAAATACAATGTAGAGAATCTAAAGGTGATTCGAGACATTCGTACCATTAAATTTCAGCAACTAAGTAATTCATTCATAACATAGTTAACATCCACTTCCATTGACCGTCCATTAAAAAGACAACTTAAATCGGAAAGAGTACCATTATAATCGTTTGTAAAAAAAAAAAAATCTTCTAGATATTATAAGTCTATTTAATTCTGGGAATAGAAAATGAAATAGAATAGAATCATGAGATTCTATACATTTATTACTGAATAAAAGAATAAATATGTACAAACTACTGATAATACTAAACACTAATGCATTAGTTAATAAGTAAACGAAATCGAATGCAATGAAATAATATTACATTAAACGATCCTATTAACCGTGATAAACGACCATTTACACAACGGTAAATGACTAATATTTGACTTAAAATAAATTTGAATCGTGTTGAAACATGGGTTTATCACGATCATTATGATATTGGTGCAATTCGTATTGAATTAAGATGTAAACTCAATCGTCTATGTTATCGGTCACACGATCGTGTTGAATCATTTGTAAAGTTGAATTTCTATTGTATAGTTTGGTAAACTGATCGTGTAATGTCTCACTGTAAATTATCGTAAAAAACTAGTTAAACTTATCGATCTTTAATTACATGAAGTACAAATAAATCTCATTACCCATTAATACTTAAGAATTTGTTGTAACGATCCAACTTTTCTGAAGCTAAGTTGAAGTCAGATTAATTTGGACAAAGAGACCTTGATTGACACAAATTAGCTTTATGTAAAATTCACTTGAAACTCATAACTGAACTCAAAGAAAACAAACTATATGTTCGGGCCCTATTTCAAATAGACCAAAACTTTAAAAGTACTATTTACAAAACAACAGTTCGTAAACTCCAGTTCCATCAACAAAATTCTTTAAACCAACCTTACATGTACAAAGGAAAAACCAATGAAACACTAAAGAAGAACCCGTTTATTGGTCCCATTAGGGGAAAAAGAAACTGTCTAACTTCCTATTGAGGGTACCCTACCACAGTTCACAGTCTTGGTGATACCATGTAGGATACACATTAATCAGTCTAACACCTCAAAGGACGCAATAAATCAAGTCTACTGTTCTGCAAGTATAATCACAACTATCCAGTCAGTAATGCTCTCGAAAGGACTGCTACAATATCAGGCTCTAGTGACTATCAAAGGATGCACATATTCAGGTGGTGATCCCGTAGGACACCCAGCAAGATGTAACTACCGAATAGAAATCGTCAACAATTTTCCCCTCAATCCAATTCTAAACATTCTTAACACTCATTCATAGTACAGTCCGAGCTACTTCAACATATAATCCTTTCACTTAACACCCTGAAATAGCTCATACCTATCTCACTTTAGCCCAATGTCCAGCCAGTAACATATCAATACATAACGTCAATCAAACGTCAATATAAGTCTATAACACCCCTCAATTCACCAGTACACAGCCCTAAACTTTAGTATAACCTACACCCAATCTAAACGACAAGAAATTTCCAAACAAGTATCACATCCACATTCCATTACAAAACACAATCTTACAATTGTCGTCCTGTCTACATTCCATACATATATATATATATCCCAGACAATCACCAATATGCATTCAACATCAAAAGCGTCGTACATCAATCCATGTATATATATATATTTTTCAGTGCATTCACAGTATACATTCAACACCGAAGTCTACATCCATATGTATATATCATCGTTTTGATTCATTCATTTACCTTCAACGTCAGTCAGGTAACTATACAGACAGCACAATTCAAAATCTATGAGGTGAGTCCGTCAGTTCACCGTTAGAAATGTGTAATCCCTTACTCTATTCGATAACCTGTAAACACGTTAAGCTTCCTTTTGTCAAACTAAAGTTGCAACGAACCTCGACTCGTAAACATAATTGAAGAGAAATCAATCACTTTCTTCACAAACTAAATTTAATCCATTTCCAATTTTCACTCTATGATGTAAATTTCCAATAACTTACCCAAATTGTGGAGAATGCAAATTCTAACGGAGACGGATCGATGCAACAAATAACCGAACAAAGGTTCAGCATTCTAAACATGAACATGGGGATACAAGTGACTAGAACTGTAAGATGTACTCGGGCTAACAAGGTTACCATGCGAGCGAATAGGAAAAAATGGTTGCTTGACGGATTCTAAAGTGTAGGATTGTGAAGACGGTGGTGATAGTTTGGTACATTGGAGAAGGAAACAGAGAAGGAAGAAAAGAGAGATTATGCTATACACAATGTGAGAAGCACACAAAAAAATTGAAAATAAACTTCGAAAAGAAGAGAGAGACCTTGAAGTTCTGTTAGGGAGAAAGTATTCAGTTTCCTGTTTCAAATTGTGAAGTATGGCAAAGCTAAATTCTTCATCCAAGGGATTGAAATAGACAAAGGTTATGAAATATACAAAGTCAGCCATCCGCTTCTTCTCCTCTTCAGCTTTGCATGTTTTCGTCTCCCTCATCTTCATAATATATTAAACATAAATTAAATGTAAAATATCCACGAACCCGAATCTTTACACGACAAGACTATTTACTCCAACTTTTTAAGAGCTAACAAACTATTCTACTCCAACTTTTTAAACTACAAATTTAATTTCTCAACTTTTAAACTATTTATAAACTTACAAATCTACTTTGATTCATCTTCTTCAGGATCTTGATATCTAACATAATTTAAAAAAAATATCAAAATTTAATTACGAGCACTTTAAAATGTTGCATTAAAATCCTAGGGAAAGACCTAGATTAAGAGCAATATAGACAAGGTTTAAGAGGTAACTAGACACACTTTAAAAGTTCTAAGGGAAAGAATCTTTTGTTTAACTATTACAGTAATTAATTTTGAAAATATGTTATTTTAGAAAAACTAAAGTTGTTTGACAACTTCTGGATTGAATAGCTATTGAATATACTCTCAAGGATTGTATTTTAAGCAATTTTAATAAAAAGAAAGTCTAACATAAAACACAGATTACCCTTTGTTAAAGGAACATTTTTTCTCTAATCACGTTCCAATGGAACATCAAACACGTAACTTCAAGTTCAATTCTGGTAATATCCAATGGAATCAGTCTCATCCAGACATTTAAACAAGAACACTATCTAACTTGATGAGAACTTCATTTTTACCTCATATTTACAATTCCCAAAGCTTTAACTTAAATGAAGGACCATATCCTGAAAACATACTTACATCCAACTTTCTCCATGAATAAACTTATCGTTCTTTTGATGTACTGATGAATATTAGAGATGGAGCGATCAGAGTTTGTTTATGTACCAAATTAGAGTGAGTTGAGAAAAGAGTGGATTTAACACTAAGGACGAAATGGCTGGCTGCTGCTTGTTCAAAACTGAAAGTTTTTAAGGGTGACCTTGTACTTTCATAGGGACTCAGCAAATGCTGAAGGGAAGCCTCCAGGTCTAAGACAATTCGAGTGGAATAACTCTCATTACTACCATGCCATTTAGGAACTCATTCAACGTTAGAATAGTCCATTATCCTAGCTTTTGATCTACGGCCACCAATTGGCTTCCTATCCTACGTCTTCCTCACAAGCCACAAAGATCGTTCTACTCCAATACGCTTGTTTACTTTACTCTCAGTCAGTCAGTTAGAATCAGAACTCATAAATTTATCAAGCATAATGAATTTGGCTTCAAAGATTGAGCAGAAAAAACTTCTCATGTATATACTTGACAAGGTATTGAATTTGCAAGAATGTCACCCTTATACAAAAAATTATTCAAACAAATTTACATTGTTCTAGTCCCTAAAATTTTCCATTCTTTTCCCAACTTATCAAAATTTTGATTCCTATGAGACTATATTCCAAGGTGCACATATAGCAGAAATGACCGATGAGTATTGGATAAATGAATATTAGTTGATAAATGTTAGACTTTACAAAATACTAAAATCGTTAGTTGGCTACGTCTTTAGCTGAAAGTTCTCGATCTTGATTAAAATGGATGTTTTGAAAGTTAACTAAGGCTAAAATGGATACTATCTAAATCCATACATAATTTAGTAAGTCTTTCCAAGATCAAAGTCACAGCTAAGAGGTTGCCATAACAATGTTGCCAAAGTAAGAAAATGGCAATCTTAATCATAATTAGAAACATGAGATGTATGTTATTTAGTAAACCAAATTCACAAAATAATTAACATCCAAGTACTTTTTAGTTCGTATATTTCTAGATGACAATTAAAAACTTGAACATTAATTGTTGATTAATTGAAACATTGAAACCACGTGATAAGATGTTGCCATATGAACCCATCTTGACTTGCTATAGTACTTTATTTTACATTACATGCTCAATTCCTAGTTTGTATTTCAAAACAAATTCATACAATATTAAAGACTTTAAGAAGCACATACACTCTAGATTTTGGCTAGTGTACTCGAATTGTAAACAAGTGATGTATGGAACAGCATCGGAGAACACGTGTTGTAACACTAGGATTAGTACAGTAGGATGGTGTTGACTGAAACAATGTACTGTATATGACTATATGAAATTTCTATATAAAGTTATCGAAATGATCATACATATATGATTAAATGTTAATATATATTAAAACTGTAGAATTCTAGTCATGCATATTCCTGATATTTTTTAGCCACACTACAAGAATGACACAGTCAACACATGTACTATGATTTAATTGACCCATGATCTAGAAATTCGTGATACGTGCTTCATGTTTGTTGAAGAACTTCAACGTCTTCATTAGATGACGGATTAGCCATGTCATTAATAAGTGGATTCTATATGTAATATAGAGAACCTAAACCATAGTAATCGAGACCGTTTGTACAATAACAGAGAACTTACATTCTCCACCGGTTTTAAATGACTTGACTACTCAAGGACTTGACGAGTTTTAAGTGTCATGGATGGTTGTAGACGTGACGCTGATAAACTGCAAACAATCGCTATACCTGACGTTCAAATAAAGTTCAAGAACATTGACTTTCTTGCCGCTGGAGTCAACTGCAGCTTTTAGGCTGGCTCGAATACTGATTCTTGATAGTGTAAAAACGTCAAGAGAGTCTATCATTGTAGTAGTGAATGATAGGCATACTCAGTCTGCAGATCAATACAGGATCATTAATACAAATCACAAGACAATCTCTAGCGTACAAGAGATGAAAATACACTCAAGTGGAAGACTAAATTACATAGGTCACGCTTGTGATACTAGCAAGCCAATTCGATACTGTACCAACAACATCTGCCTTCCCGTTCACGGTTTCGTCTATTGCAACCACACTGGATAGGAGAAAATCACAAGCATCTGAAGTACATTTGCACATTAGATCATTGCAATTTTAGTAAATACAAGATGAGTAGTAATCATAATGTTACCAGGATGAAGGCACCCAGTCTTAGCCGTATACTGTACACACTTGAAGCCGACATGGTACATTGATCCAGTATGTCTCGATAATCTATTGAGAACTTATTAAACAGGAGAAAATAATAGTTTAATGAACAGTAGCTATGAAGAACAAAAAACATTCTACAATCAATAACAATCTTCACAATAACAACACTTGCTTAACAATGGTCAATGGATTATACTTACAATATAAAAGGTTTAAGATATTACGTTCAACACTCTCCACACTTGGACTGAAAGTCTCAACACTTTCACATGAAAGAAATGAAATACTACTCTCAAATTATAACTGGAAAAAAGCATAAATGGGTTACATAGAAAAAGCATAGAGAAATGCAAAAGAATCCTTGGCTTTGATATATTGAAAGGTAAAGAATATCAACCATAGATGCCCGGGAGAAGAACTCCTACAAATACACACTTAACGCAGATTATCATTCGCTAACATGAGACCTTCTAGAGGAATTCTGTTAGGATACTTCCAAACAAGAACAAGATCTTAATTTATTATAATGAACTATAAGAAAATACAAGATAAAACCAAGTATAAGGCACTTGGAACCTCCCTCTTGAGTACTCTCACCCAAGCCCTAGATCACTCCCCAATTCTCCCCTCACTTACCCTCCCTCCATTTATAATAAGATGTAACCACACTTACATAATAACTACTAGTAACTTTCTAAATATCTAATTACCCTTATACCCCTAACCTTATAATAATCTAAGTATCTAACATTACCCGATCCTTCAAAACACCTTGTCCTCAAGGTGTGCTTACAAACATGATCAAGGCCCCTTTCTCTTTTTTTCTCTTTTTAATTGCAAACAATCCCCAGCATTCTGCTCTTCAATGTTGAAAAGAAATCCTCCCTTCGGCTTTGAAAAACTCTTGATTCCAATAAGGTCCATTGACTTCAGCCCACAAAGCAGCCCAATGTACTTGAATTTTCCTTTTCCAAAACACATTGTCTTAGTTAACCCTTTGCATATCACCAACAAGTGTTTAATTTTCAAACTCTTCATCTCTAGTGGGCTCGGCCATAATCAAAGTGTTGCGTCAAGACCAAAATCATATTGCCGCCGGTTTCATTCCTAGGACCCACCTACATACACGTTTTTCTTCCCTCCTATTTTTGGAACTCTCCACCCACTTCATCTACAAAATGATGTGCCCCCAATGTTTTATTTAGAATAAGTTGAAGCTCATTTAGAGTAAGTTGAAGCCCACTTGAAATAGTAAAACCCAAGATTGTTACTTTTGTCCTAATCCTCTTTCCTACCAATTTCTACCACGTCATTGTCACCATCATGTGTGCAGCAACTTCTTCCTCGTCACGTGATTCACCCCTATTCCAGACCACCTTCTCGAGCCTCTGTAGACCGGTAACTGTCGGCTTCTTCTTTCTCCATTGCAACCAGCCATTTTGTTTTCTTTGAGCAACAAATTTTTCTCCACTCGAGTCTTCATTTCGAGCCTCACAGGTAATCCTCGTCGACCTTCCTCTATAGTTTCTTCTTGGTCACTCTTTGCCATCCTCTTCACCTTCGTTGTATAACCGTTGCAATCGCGTTTTCCTCGATTCTTCTATGGATTTAGCAACTTCTTGGAATCCATCGATTTATGGACCTGAAGATTCCAATCCGTTCTAAATAAACACAATCCAGATCAGTGCCACTGAACACAGGCATTTCAACCTTCTTGAATTTGCTATGATCGTTCGAGTTTTCATCCCTTTTAAAGTTGTTTGTTTTACCTTCTACCTTGATTTCCTTCAATGTCTTACCTCCACCTTCGATGATACTCTCAATCGTTGGTCCTTTGCTCGACGATCCTTCCATTCTTTCGGAGATTTTCGAATTATCCTTCTGCTATTCCTTCGATGCATTTAGCAACCGTTCTTGTTTTTCCAACTAGATGACCAGTCTTTCGATGCTTTCTGGCAAGGATAACAAGTTTTATTCAATTGCCAGCAACTTGTGTAACTCCACTTGTATCCCCGAGATTTCCTTATCAGAGGTCTCCAACTTCTCTTCGATCCGTTTTTGTGCTGCTCTATCGTTCTCCCAAGTTAAAACGCTGTACCAATTTGTTAAGATACTGTAAATATACGGCAAGTGTATCTTACTTTATTGAATTACCTCAACGAATTACAGTATAGAGAATAAAAAATCACTCACATCTACTTCCTAAAGGCACACTCCAGTGAGGATCACAACAAAGAACAAGAAAAACTAAGAACAAACCGCAACCATGAAAATGACCAAAACAAACAATAAAAAGAACTTGACTTGGACCCTCTACTTCTCCCAAGCACGAAAGACGGCAGCCTCTACTTCTTTGGAATATTTTGTCCCCTTTCTCCCTCCTCTTTCCTCCCTTTTATTTTGCTTTACTAACAAACTAATGGGAAAGATCTCCTCCGATATTTCTCCTCCTATAATCTCTCCTATATTCTCGTGTGGGTCAATATTACCCTTTTTAATTCTTCTACTGTATTTAAATAATATTGGAGACATATACTTCCTAACAAGAACAAGATCTGAATTTATTATAATGTAACTATAAGAAAATACAAGATAAAACCAAGTATAAAGCATTGGAACCCTCCCTCTTGAGTACTCTCACCCAAGCCTTATATCACTCCCCAGAATTCTCCCAACTTACCCTCCCTCCATTTATAATAACATGTAACCACCCTAGTTACCACACTTACATAATAACTACTAGTAACCACACTTACACAATAACTACTAGTAACTTCCTAAATATCTAATTACCCTTATACCCCAACCCTATACTAATCTAGGTATCTAACAAATTCCATAACATAATGTATTAGGGGAAGAAGGAAATCGAGGATAAAAACACTAGCTAGCCAACAAATATCTTTCATTAGTGAGCTTGAGCCATTTTACACGTAAAATGGGAAAAGTAAGCCTGAAACCCAAATTAGCCTAATGGTTGTCTTAACAACCACTACCCACCATCACGATAGAAACAACTGAGAAGGAAGAGCATGATACAATCCAACTCAAACATAAGAATTGATTTTTGTTTAATTAAAAGTAAACAGGCAGTAGAATAAGAAACTATGCCCTTTTAGATCTAGAAGGTTCACAACAATTTCCAGCCTAAGCACAACTACGAGCAATGGAAGAATAACGCAAAGGCCTTGTGTGCATGGAATCGCTAACTTTGTGCAAATGAGATGATTATCGGTATTCAAAGGCCAAAAGGACACATAGAAGAGTGTTCGTCTAAGGTTGCAAGACTAACCCTGAAAAGAGAGCAATACAAAAATTTAGAGTTTTCCGCATTTCCTGTAATGACATGAGTGCTTGTACTCCCATCAGCAGTGAGAGAACCACCAAGCTCCTCAATCATCTAAATCAGAAAACAACTGCACATTAGAGCAGTCACAATTTGGAATAAATAGAACTTTTTATTGTTAGAATCTTAGAATATTTATGAAAAGTTTATGGGAATATTTTTCTTAATTCCTAAATATTTTCCTTTTTTATTCCTCTGTATATTCTATTTATTCTCCCTTGTACCTATTGTATTTTTCATCAAAAATAATAAGAAGAAAAATATAGTGGTTTTTCTCCTGGTACACAGGTTTCCACGTAAAGTTGTGTGTTTTTGTCTCCCTTTCAATATGGTATCGAGCAGGTGGTCCAAGAAGGTCTTGTGTTCAAGCCTCGCATTGTCGTTTCCTCCCCAATTAAAATCCATTTCCAGTTGTTGGGCCTTTCAAATATTTCAAGCCCACAAGTGAGGAGAGTGTTGGTGATATATAATTGAATTTTCTTTCTTTTTTTAAAAAAGGATACGAGTCTCACTATTATTAATATAAAGAAAGAGACAAAGCTCAATGTACATGAGGATTATACAAAGAGCAAAAGGGGAGAGGGAAGATCAACAGGCGCATCCGGGCATCTCAAACTAGGTTGACACCCCCTTAGTGCCCTCAAAACATCCAAAAAGCGACAACACAAGATCAAAACAAAAAGCCACAAAAACAAAGACAAACAAAATGATAAAAAGAATCTTTCCAAAGCAAAATCATAATCCAAGGCAGCATGCTGAGAACAAAGAAGAATAAGCCTTGATTGGTTGAGCAAAAACTGTTTGAAGCAGAGGGTTGATCCGAAAGTTCTGATCATCACAATATCCTACGTCGAAGATCTTCTTTTGCATTACATTTTCTAAAATTTCCAATCCACTCTGTTAAAGGCCTTTTCAAGGTCTAATTTAATGATCCATCTTTTCTTTTTTCGGATACTATAGACCTCCACAGTTTCTTTTGCTATTAAAATAGGATCCAATATTTGGCACTCTTCCAGAAAGCCACATTGTAATGGAGAAGTATGTTAGGATTCTAACAATAAAACACAAAATATCCTAACCAAATGGCTAAACAGAGGCAGCACTCTGTAATTCTTTATTTATGTAAAAGCCAAAACACATTCAACTGTAGTAGATATGAAAAATAAAGGATGAACAACATAGAAAACTTACCCAGCTCCTTTATACGGGGCTGGATACCCTCAGGCTACAACAGCCTTTACTCTCCTTGAAATAACCAAAAAAGACCTAGCCTCCCCTACCCCAACATTACATATTTATACCTCTCTCTCTCATCCCTCCTGGCGGCCCCACCTGCACGATCCTCTCCCATTATTCTCTCATCATTGGTTGCTAAGGAATTTCCCTTTCTACCGTTCCTTTTATAGGTATAGATAATAGGAGGTCTTACAAAGTAATACTGGCCTGACTTTCTTTAATCTTTCTGCGAGAACCTTTCCAAACAACTTATAAATTAATGTTGAAACAACTTATAAGCCACACTGTAATGACATTCCTTCTCTTGACCGAACTTCAATAATCGACAACTTATATTTATCCACATAATCAGCAAAACTCTTAATCTGCCACTAGCTTCAAACAAAGACCCAGCCAATTCCTTTTAAACTCCATAGTGCCTTTATAATACAACTGGCAATCTCTTCTCTTTTGGTCTCCGGAATCAATGCTCTATCTGGATTAGCTTTCTTCAAAAGATTTTTAATAGCCAATTGTTTCGAATGGCCCATGAATCCTCTAGTGTTCCATGATATAATCTCCATCTTTGCTACCTCTGCCTTATATCAATTCAATTTCACATGCTGCCAAGAAAGGAACCAACTCTTGAGGGGGAAGGATACTTGTTGACCTGCACAAAATTTCTTTTTATGGGGAGGAAAACAGTTTAATAAAATCTGGACCAAGAGAGTCAATGTCCTCTTGTTTCTCTGTCTCTGATTGAATTATTTCTTCCTCAACTGGTTCAAATTCTGCACTACTTAAACTGGTGACTGATTCAACTTCCATGAATTCATCTTCTAGGTTCTCAACTTTTTTGAGACAAGAAGTATCTTGCACAAAATTAAAGAATGAACCAAAAAGTTTAGAGGAGGATTGAGAAAATGTATTACTTAAGGAGGAAGGCAGTACTGACCTTTTGCCAAGTGAATTTGGAATTTGTATCTTCACACAACTTTCCTCTAATAAATCAGAATTAGCCAAGCTCATCCAAATGTTGCGAAAAGAAGTTCTCCCTTTGGTATAGGTCTTGAGGTGCTTAGAAAAATTTCTGGCATGAATTGGAATAACTTTCATTGCAGAGGATATTTTAGTCTTGGGAGAGGTTGATAATTTTGGTTGAGAAATGAAAACAGGAGATGGCCCGCAAGTGAAGTTCCTTGATGGAGGAGAGGACTCTGATTCTTCCTCCAATTCGTCAGAATACCAAAAGCCATTGGAATTCTGATTAATAAAATTCTTGGGGCCTACCATCTGTGTGTCAGCTTTTAAAATATCTGCAGATACATTAAGTTTGAAAAAATCTGGTTGGGGAGGGCAAGGTGAGCTATTTTTTTAGATAATAAAATGCTGGGTGCCTGTCTTTTCTTCTTTCGAGATCTGTTTTTCTCTCTTTGCCTTTTGAAAATTATTTTTTCCGGTCGAACAAGGTTTTCTTCTTCCTCACCCAACTTCCTAAGTGCTTCGAAAGGATTTCTTGAGATGGATGGGGCATTCTGTTTGAGAAAATTCAGGTATCTGAGAGACCATCACTTTGGAGCCCTTCATCTAAAATCACTGAATTTATTCTACATAAATCAATAGGATTGGAAAAATCACTTTGAAATAGATCAAATTGGATTATTACAGGAGCTTCTAAGGGTTCAAAATCCCCAAAATTAAGGGAAAAATTTCCTCAGTTCTCACTCTTTAATTCTATAGTTGCTGGTAAGAATCCGCAAAGATTTTTCCGAACTTTAATTCTTGCTTCAGAGAACTTGATCAGATTGAGTGTTTCTAAGATTATACTTTCTAGTCCACCAAAGTAGCTTAAGCTTAAGGCGATAATTGAATTTTCTTTCAACCACCAGCTTAAACATTTTGGTGAATCGGTGGTTTAATATTTATATTCATATTTTATAAAAAAAAGTATACAACTAATGCCATATAAAATAAATAAAGAAATACTATAAAATCTACATCCATAAAATATGCATGTGAACACATATCAGAAGATGGATATTCGTAAGTTAGAAAGACCGATCAAAAAATGTCATAATTAAACAACAACATTAATATTATGGGTAGTTTCAAGCTTCATTTGTCTATTTTAGGTAGGGATATTGAATAACTCTTAAAAATAATATAAAGATTGAATCCCTAAACTTCATGTGCTTGCTAGTATACAACCTAAAAGTTCAACAGTTAAAGAAACTGATTAATCATTTTTGGCAGGATGTCAGATTCGCCTTTTGAAATCCTACATGAGTAGAGCCAACCAAATAAGCCAAGCAAGATATGCCTCTTAAGGAATATGGAGAAGTTCAATGACTAGGTATGTATATGATAAGCCTTAACCTCAATTTTATTTATCAATAATGGAGGGAAGGAATCAGAAGCTTCTCTAGCTCTCCCAATTATTCTAAGAAATCTGATACAAGCTATGCCAAAACATACCCTCCCCAAACAATCATAATAGCATTTATATGAAAGCATAAAAGACTCATGGCTCCCTTAACTAGCAACATTCAGACCAACAAATACAGCTTCCCATCCTCCTCTCCTGAATCCTTTCTTGTGCCTACGGGTGTACACCTTCACTACCATGGGCCTATCAGTATTTAGAGATCGTAGAGGCTGTATGAGCCAAGGAGCTGGAAGAGTAGGATTAGGGAAGTGTGGAGTTTTCCGCTCTTTGTTTGGCCAAAAGTGTTTGTCCGAAATCCTACAGCTTCAACTAACTTTGGAAAGTCAGTCGAACACATTGAAATTCCCTGAATGTGTGAAATCCATGGATTTTATTACACATCCCAAAGGTGAACGACTTTGAGGCATCTTGGTTATAATCAATTGGTTCCTGAAGTACGCCACCTTCATCCCCACTACAAAACTATGTTCTGTCGAGCTGATAGCACACTTGTTCTTTAAGAACGTCTTGAAGTTATGAGGAGTTCCATCAAGCACTGTGAGTGACAGGGATGGTAGATTCATTGGTACTCTCTGGACCGAACTATTCGCCTTCTTGGGGACACGCTTAAATATATCCTTAAGCTGCCATCCTCAAACGAATGGCCAAATATTGGCCATGTGCCCTAGTTTCATATATATTCTCTCACACCACATCTCTCATACCACTAGGAATTTTAGTCCAAGTGGGAGTTTGTTGGAATTTTTTGTCCTAAAACTCGTAGTTTGTAAATCATATTCTATTCAATAAAGTTGTTATTGAGAAATTAAAATATTATAATCTTAAATCCAATAAATCAAAGTTCCAAGGCTATTTTTTGAATAAACTTGAACTTTATGTGTAAACATAAACGTGGATCAAGTTCGAGTATATAGCCTAAATAGTCTATAGTATATGAAATAAAGGTGGGGCGCCTTATTTTGAGAGACTATGGATGCGGCCCACTTTGTAGTACAAACGATGTGATCCTAATCGTTCATGTAGAGACATGAAAGTGGGGGCATCCTATGTAAAATGTTTACATAAGACTGAACCATGAATTAGTCATTTTTACGTTATAACACCGTTTACTGTTTAAAACTGACTATCTCAATTATTGATGACCTAGGTAACTTAGTTCTTAATCCCTGAGTTAACTATGAACTCCTGTTCATACGAGATTATCCTTAGATCTGCTATAGGTGAGGGCAGCTCATCTAGCGTTGGCCCAATAAGCTCTCCACATTTCAGGGGTAAGATCGGGTGGATAGCTGGGAACATAGAGTACAAGATGGAATTCACTCCGTAACCCGCTTTAGGGTTAGTAGATAGGTTGTTCTCTTAAGCACTGAATCCAAGTCTTGAACAAGGGGCCCCACCCTCTCATTGGCCCGAGAGGGACTTAAGTTTATAAGGTTGAACCTTAAACCAATTGTTCAATAGTGGATTAGTGGGACTTACAGGAGCAAGTATGTAATCTTGGGGGTAAAACGCGTATATTTGACCCAGCCAAGGTTACGAGCAACCTGTGAAGGATTAACTTTACTTGATTATGGTTTTATCAAATGGACACAAATATATCTATAGTGAGGGGAGTGCAACTACGGGACTTTAGTGGAATGACCCGTTAGTTAACGAATGTTGATTAACTCGGTTTAGAAAGATAGTTTAGCTAGTCTAGATCTTGAATCGTTGGAGCCCATGATCTATAGGTCCATATAGGTTCCTCTGCTGAGCTCATATGGATTAAACTTAGAACAGTGTGATGAAATAAGTCGAATTGTTCGAATCAGGGCAGAAGAAAGGAAAACCGACATATACAGTGATATAATCGTCGGTCTTCTAATTAGAAATATGAGCTTTATGTTTTACATACTATAAGTATGAATACAGATTCATACTAAGAAGCTCGAAAATTGGTCAAAAATAGTAAAAAGTCAAAATGTATGACTTTTGACTTTGACAAAGTCAAACTTTGACCAGCCTTATATTCAAATGTGATTTGAATTTTGGAAACAATGAATGCGGATTCATGCTCGGGAGGTTGGAATTAGTCAAGACGGACAAAATGGTAAAAAGTCAAAATATCTGTATCTTTTGACTTAGAGAAAGTCAAAGTTCTGAACTTTTGACTAGAAAAATCTAATGACCATTTTCACCCTATGGACTCAAGTTAGTGGGAAAATTCCAACATTTTGTTGGATAATCCCACTAACTCTTAGTGGGATATGTGGCTATATGAGATATAGACACCTAGCCCACTAAGTTCCACTAATTGTTAGTGGAATATTAGGTGTTGAGATTTGGCAATTGAATTGCATGCATTTTGCATGTAATTAGGCTATAAATACGAGATGTTTTCGAGAATGTTGAAGGTACCTTTTGCTCTCTTTGTGATCATTTTCAGTAATCTCAACAAAAGAAAAAAAAAAGCTTCCAATCTCATTTTATCTCCACTAACTTTCTACACCAAAATTGGGTCCCACAACCCGGTTCTTTGTCTAGAAGGATAGCTAGTTGAGTACTAGTGGTGGTCTGCGGGCTCAGAATTGGTAAGAATGACATCAAACCTTTTGAAAGTCTTCAAAGGTAATACTTCTTAAAACCCTAATTTGATTAGTTTATGGTTACATGTTAATTGTGGCAATTAGGGTAGAAATTCGATTCTTTTTCCGCTGTGCATGACCTTAGTTCTATCATGTGGTATCAGAGCATGCTATCATTTTTACCCAACTTGCATGGTGGTGGGTTCATATTTCATTAGATAAATTTTGGTTTGAACTAAAATGGATATATTATGATTTTGGCTCTAGATCTCTAAGTGTTTTTGTTCTAATTATTGTAATATAGCCTTGTTAATGGCTTATTTTTATTGTTGCAAAAGTGTATTGTAATTTTTTAAAAAATAAAAAAAAGTCATTAGAGTTGAAGCTAGGCTGTCAATTGGTTCAACTCGGGTGAAGAGAATTGAAAAACCAAGTGAAGAAAAGAAGGTCACAGACCCGAATACCCGGTTGTTGACCCGCTTCGCGACCCGCACGCGCCCGCAATGCCCGCATGTGTCCGCGCGCCCGCCTTCGCCGCAGCCTGTCTTCGCACGACCCGTAGTGCGCCTGGGCCGGTTCAAGCCAATAAATTTGGTTTTTGGGCCGGTTCAAGCGGTTCGGTTGGTTTTTTAGCACGGTTCGAAATTTTTGGGAGTGGTTCTGTACTACACCAAATTAAGGATTATGTAATAATTTAGCACTTAGCTTAATTTAGGAGCCAAAAATCAGTCCTGATTTTAGGGTGTTTTTTTTATTTATGCATGTGATGTCCATGATTAAATTACTTTAAATTTGTATGTGCATTTTGAATGTCATAACTGAGATCTTAAAGATCCCACCATAGGTTAACATGTTCATGCATTAAAATGTATGATATAAAGGTTATATTGTATTGTATGCATGTTAATTGATTAATATGGAAATTAATTAATATGATTAATTAATTATTGTAATTAATTAAGTTATTCTTGATTAAATATGAATTTAATCAAATTAATTAATTAGTTGTTTCGATTTAATTTAACTTAAATATGAATTTAATTAAAGTTAAGATAAATTAAAATCCATTATTAATTGATTGTTCGTTTATTATATATTGATAAAAGTGATTGATTAAGTTTGAAAAGTTTTTATAAGTGTTATAAAATAAATTAGACTTTTAAAATCAATAACAAAGATTAAATGCATGCTCACTTAGGTTAAACATATCTTCCATTTTTCATAGAAAGTAAAGGTACGATATCATTGTAAAACATGGTTACAAAAGGCTCACCTGGTTCAATCTTGTCAACAAGTCAGATAAGATGACTAAGGTTGGAGGTTTCTTAAGTTGACGGTTTACGGAACACCTCCTACCTGGAGAGTCCGTAATCAAGTTCTTGAGCCTAGTTAACCTAGTTTTATGAGCATTCGTGAGAGGTGTTGAGGTCAATAAAAATGGTTTTTCACCTAGGACATCATAGGTTAGAAATCCTGTATAATGGTTACGTACTTGGATGTTTTATTCTAGACTTAAGATTTGTTTAAGTTAGCCTAAATATAAATACTTGAAGTTTGGATTACCCTATTTTTTTCTTTTAGAACACTTCAACTAGAGAAAAATAATGTATTTTAGCTCTAGTGTCCCTAAGAGTTCACACCGTGAGGTCCATGCAGGGCTTTGTGCCGTGCATAGGAGCGGCCTCCCTTACGGAGAGTGTTTGTCAATGGATCAAAATCAAGGTGAATAGGGGAAGTAGTTCATAGTAAGTGGGTTGAGGGATTTGTGGCCAGCACATCCCACGGTCTCTTCCATTAGGTCGCACCGTGAGGATTTCTATAATATGCCTGCTTGTCTGCCCTGGAGTCGACGTTCACCCTTCGGAGGGTTGTATTATAGGATTCGGAACACCGCGAACTCCAAAACTGGATAGGATTTCTTAGATTAGTTTTCATAAATGATTCTAATCTATAAAATCTGAAAATGGTGGGTAACACTTACAAGAATTACTAATGTTGTATAGTATATTCTTGACTAAAGTAGCGATAAACTAAGTGCTGATAAAGAATAAAGAGTTATTCTTGAGATAGCATCTAGTCAAGATTGTCTTGGTATCAAAGGAGGAATAAGTCAACTACCCTTCGGAGAAGGTTGTTCTAAACCTTTGAAATATTGTTGCAAAATACAAATAATGAAAGGGTACCATTATTAGTAATTGCTAAATTAGATTGGATATTTTTTAGTGATTGATAGTTTTTTCTTAAAAAGAATATGTTTGTTTTTCAGCATGAATAGCTCAATAGTTCAACTTTTAGCTTTCCGAAAAACTTAATGGCGATACATTATGCGGCTTGGAAATCAAATCTTAACACAATACTAGTGGTTGAACGATTTAAGTATTTGTCTTAACTGCAGGAATGTCCTCAAAACCCTGCCTCTAATGCTAACCGAACTAGTCGGGATGCATATGATCGATGGATAAAAGCTAATGAATAAAGCCCGTGTTTACATTCTTGCCAGCATGTCTGATGTATTGGCAAAAGAAACATGAATCCTTAGCCACGGCTAAAGTGAGATTATGGATTCATTAAGGGGAATGTCTTGGGCTAACCATGAATGGTCCTTAAGACACGAGGCAGTCAAATACATTTACACTAAGCGTATGAACGGAAGCGGAACCTCTGTTAGAGAACATTGTTCTGGACATCGATGATGCACTTCAACATCGCTGAAGTGAATGGTGGTCCCATCGAAGAGGTTAATCAAGTTAGTTTTGATCTTATTGAGTCTCTTCCGAAGAGCTTCATTCCAATTCCAAACGAATGCGTCTTTGAACAATGATAGAACTTTAACTTTGACAACCCTTCTGAATGAACTCCAGCAGATTCGCAAAACCTAACTTATGGGTAAAGGAAATACAATGTGGAAGCAAATGTTGCTACCACAACAAAGAAAATTTATAAGAGGATCGTCCTCTAAAACCAAAGCTGGACCCTCAAAACCTAATGCTCAAATAAAAAAGAAGGGAAAGGGAAAGACTCCCAAACAGAACAAGGGTAAGAAAGTGCAGAAAAAGGTAAGTGTTACCATTGTGGCCAAAACGGGCACTGGTTAAGAAACTGCCCAAAATACCTTGCAGAAAAAAAGGCAGAGAAGGAAACACAAGGTAAATATGATTTACTAGTTGTAGAAACATGTTTAGTGGAATATGGAAATATTCTACCTGGATACTAGATTCAGGAGCCACTAACCATATTTGCTTCTCATTTCAGGAAAATAGTTCTTGAAAAAGCTTTCAGAAGGCGAGATCACTCTCAAGGTTGGAACAGGAGAGATGGTCTCAGCTTCAGCAGTGGGAGATTTAAAGTTGTTTTTTAGAGATAGATATGTCATACTTAAGAATGTCTTATATGTACCTCAAATGAAAAGAAATTTAATATCTATCTCTTGTATTTTGGAACAAATGTATAGAATATCTTTTGAAATTAATGAAGCGTTCGTTTTCTATAAAGGTATTCTAGTTTGTTACTGCTATACTTGAAGACAACTTATATAAGTTAAGACCAACTAGAGCAAATTTTGTCTTAAATACTGAAATATTCAGAACAGCCTGAAACTCAGAATAAAAGACAAAAAGTTTCTTCTAATGCCTATTTATGGCACTTAAGACTTGGTCACATAAATCTCAATAGGATTGGGAGATTGGTTAAAAGTGGGCTTCTAAGTCCGTTAGAAGATAACTCTTTACCTTCCTTGTGAATCTTGTCTTGAAGGAAAAATGACCAAGAGATCTTTTACTGGAAAAGGTCTAAGAGCCAAAGGACCCTTAGAGCTCGTACATTCGGACCTTTGTGGACCAATGAATGTCAAAACTCGAGGTGGATATGAATATTTCATTAGCTTCATTGATGATTATTCAAGGTATGGTCATATTTACCTAATACATCATAAGTCTAATAGTCTTGAAAAGTTCAAAGAATATAAGGCTGAAGTAGAAAACGAATTAGGTAAAACAATAAAAATACTTCGATCAGATCGAGGTGGAGAGTATATGGACTTACGATTCCGAGACTATTTAATAGAAAATGGAATCCAGTCACAACTCTCTGCACCTAGTACACCTCAACAGAACGGTGTATCAGAAAGAAGAAACTGGACCTTGTTAGACATGGTTCGCTCTATGATGAGTTTTTCTCAGATGTCAGATTCTTTTTGGGGATATGCTTTAGAAACAGCTGCTTATATTTTGAATAATGTTCCCTCTAAAAGTGTTTCAGAAACACCTTATGAGCTATGGAAAGGGCGTAAAGGCAGTTTACGTCATTTTAAAATTTGGGGTTGTCCAGCACATGTGTTGGTACAAAATCCAAAGAAATTGGAACATCGTTCAAAATTATGCTTTTTTATAGGTTATCCAAAAGAATCAAGAGGTTGGTATTGAATTTTATGATCCTCAAGAAACATAAAATACCACATCAGGGATCATCAACCTCGTAGTAAACTAGTATTTAAAGAAATTTCCAAAAGTGCTATAGATAAAACCTAGTTCATCCACTAAAGTAGTTGATAAGACTAGGAAATCTGGTCAATCACATCCTTCTCAACAGTTGAGAGAGCCTCGACGTAGTGGGAGGGTTGTTCATCAGCCTGATCGCTATTTGGGTTTAATTGAAACTCAAGTCGTCATACCTGACGATGGCATAGAGGATCCATTAACCTATAAACAGGCAATGAAAGATGTAGATCGTGACCAATGGATCAAAGCCATGGACCTCGAAATGGAGTCTATGTACTTTAATTCTTTCTAGGACTCTAGTAGATCAACCAAATGACGTAAAACCTATTGGTTGTAAATGGATCTACAAGAGAAAACGAGACCATGCCGGTAAAGTACAGACTTTTAAGGCTCGACTTGTGGCAAAGGGTTATACCTAGAGAGAGGGAGTAGACTAGAGGAAACTTTCTCTCCCGTTGCCATGTTAAAGTCAATTAGAATACTCTTATCCATCGCCACTTTTTATGATTATGAAATTTGGCAGATGGATGTCAAGACAGCTTTTTTGAACGGTAATCTTGAAGAGAGCATCTATATGTCTCAACCAGAGGGGTTTATAAAACAAGATCAAGAACAAAAGGTTTGTAAGCTTAAAAAATCCATTTATGGATTAAAACAAGCTTCTAGATCCTGGAATATAAGATTTGATATTGCGATCAAAATCTTATGGCTTTGAACAAAATGTTGACGAGCCTTGTGTTTACAAAAGGTCGTCAATTCCATTATAGCATTTTTTAGTCTTATATGTAGATGATATTCTACTTATTGGAAATGACTAGGATATCTTCCTGATATCAAGAAATTGGCTAGCTATGCAATTTCAAATGAAAGATCTGGGAGATGCACAATACGTTCTCGGAATCCAAATTGTTCGAAACCGTAAGAACAAAACACTAGCCATGTCTCAAGCATCTTACATAGACAAAATGTTGTCTAGATATAAAATGCAGAATTCCAAAAAGGGTCTGCTGCCGTACAGATATGGAATTCATTTGTCAAAGGAACAATGTCCTAAGACACCTCAAGAAGTTGAGGATATGAGAAATATTCCCTATGCTTCCGCTGTTGGAAGTTTAATGTATGCAATGTTATGTACTAGAACCTGACATTTGCTACTCAGTAGGGATGGTCAGTAGGTATCAATCCAATCATGGACGTGATCACTGGACAGCCGTTAAAAACATTCTACATGCTCATGTATGCGTACAAAGGATATGATCCTTACTGGATACACTGATTCAGATTTCCAAACTAATAAAGATGTTAGAAAGTCTACATCAGAATCAGTATTTACTCTAAATGGAGGTAGCAGTAGTTTGGAGAAGCATAAAGCAAACTTGTATAGCTGATTCCACAATGGAAGCTGATCATTTTACAAAAGCCCTCACGGCTAAAGTGTTTGAGGGTCACCTACACAGTTTAGGTGTACGATGTTTGTAAACTAGGACAAGTGGGAGACTTATTGGCCAATGTGCCCTAGTTTCATATATATTCTCTCACACCACATCTCTCATACCACTAGGAATTTTAGTCCAAGTGGGAGTTTGTTGGAATTTTTTGTCCTAAAACTCGTAGTTTGTAAATCATATTCTATTCAATAAAGTTGTTATTGAGAAATTAAATATTATAATCTTAAATCCAATAAATCAAAGTTTCCAAGGCTATTTTTTGAATAAACTTGAACTTTATGTGTAAACATAAACGTGGATCAAGTTCGAGTATATAGCCTAAATAGTCTATAGTATATGAAATAAAGGTTGGGCGCCTTATTTTGAGAGACTATGGATGCGGCCCACTTTGTAGTACAAACGATGTGATCCTAATCGTTCATGTAGAGACATGAAAGTGGGGGCATCCTATGTAAAATGTTTACATAAGACTGAACCATGAATTAGTCATTTTTACGTTATAACACCGTTTACTGTTTAAAACTGACTATCTCAATTATTGATGACCTAGGTAACTTAGTCTTAATCCTGAGTTAACTATGAACTCCTTGTTCATACGAGATTATCCTTAGATTCTGCATAGGTGAGGGCAGCTCATCAGCGTTGGCCCAATAAGCCTCCCATTTCAGGGGTAAGATCGGGTGGATAGCTGGGAACATAGGGTACAAGATGGAATTCACTCCTACCCGCTTTAGGGTTAGTAGATAGGTTGCTCTCTTAAGCACTGAATCCAAGTCTTGAACAAGGGGCCCCACCCTCTCATTGGCCCGAGAGGGATTAAGTTTATAGGTTGAACCTTAAACCAATTGTTCAATAGTGGATTAGTGGGATCTTAAGGAGCAAGATGTAATCTTTGGGGTAAAACGGTATTTTGACCCAGCCAAGGTTACGAGCAACCTGTGAAGGATTAACTTACTGATTATGGTTTTATCAAATGGACACAAATATATCTATAGTGAGGGGAGTGCAACTACGGGACTTTAGTGGAATGACCCGTTAGTTAACGAATGTTGATTAACTCGGTTTAAAAGAGTTTAGCTAGTTAATCTTGAATCGTTGGAGCCCATGATCTATAGGTCCATTAGGTTCCTCTGCTAGCTCATATGGATTAAACTTAGAACAGTGTGATGAAATAAGTCGAATTGTTCGAATAGGGAGAAGAAAGGAAAACCGACATATACAGTGATATAATCGTCGAGTCTTCTAATTAGAAATAGAGCTTTATGTTTTACATACTATAAGTATGAATGCGGATTCATACTAAGAAGCTCGGAATTGGTCAAAAATAGTAAAAAGTCAAAATGTTGACTTATTGACTTTGAAAAGTCAAACTTTGACCCGGCCTTATATTCAAATGTGATTTGAATTTTGGAAAAATGAATGCGGATTCATGCTCGGGAGGTTGGAATTAGTCAAGACGGACTACAAATTGGTTAACAAAGTCAAAATATTGACTTTTGACTTAGAAAAGTCAAAGTTTGACTTTTGACTAGCAAAAATCTAATGACCATTTTACCCATTGGACTAAGTTAAGTGGGAAAATCTCAACCAATTACTATGTTGGATAATCACCACTAACTCCTTAGTGGGATATGTGGCTATATGAGATATAGACACCTAGCCCACTAAGTATCCACTAATTGTTAAGTGGAATATTAGCGTGTTGAGAATTTGGCAATTGAATTGCATGCCATTATTTGCATGTAATTAGGCTATACCAATAGAAGAATGTTTTCAAACTGTTGAAGCGCACTTTGTGCCTCTTTTATCATTTTCATAATCTCAAGCAAAAGGAAAAAAGAAAGCTTCCTAATCTCAATTTTATCTCCATTACTTTCTACACCAAAATTGGGTCCCACAACCCGGTTCTTTGTCTAGAGGCATAGCAGTTGAGTACTAGTGGTGGTCATCGGGTAGAATTGGTAAGAAGACATCAAGACCTTTTGAAAGCTTCAAAGGTAATACTTCTTAAAACCCTATATTTAGATTAGTTTATGGTATACATGTTAATTGTGGCAATTTAGGGTAGAAATTCGATTCTTTTTCCGCTGTGCATGACTTAGTTCTATCACCAATACTAGAAGAAGGATTCAATTGTATGCTTATGGCAATATCTACGTATATTTTGTTGATTCTGGACAAAAGAATTGGGACCTAGTTGATGGTATGTGGCTCAATTTTGTGTTTAATGCACAAACTAGTCTATCCACAAGAACGAGTCCTTTCGAAATCTTGAGTGGAAGACAACCTATACTGCCGTCATATTGTTGATCATCCTTATGCAGGAAAAAATCCTACAAGCTCATAACTTTACGAAAACGTGGGAGAAGACTACGAACATCGCTCGAGCATACTAAGAGAAAGACTCGAAGCGTATGATATAGAAGCATCCATCCTCTCAAGTTTTGAGCGGAAGACCAACTTTCGTAGAGTTTAAAGCGAAAGCAAATTTGATTTAGAGGACATCAACATCAACATCTCACCAGAAAATACGAAGGGCCTGTTGAAGTTTTGAAGAAATTCTGAGAAATGCATTATATAGGGTATCGTTGCTTGCATGGATAAAAAATCATCTAGTAGCTCATGTGAGCAACTTGAAACCTTACCATCAAGATCCAGATGACCAGTAGTGCAACAATGGTGTATGGTCATCTAGTGACCTAAAGCAGAAAGACGATAAAGAAATGGAAGAAATCGTTCCTAAGAGAGTGAGGAAGGGTATACCCATGAAGAGGATACATGAATTCCTACTGAAGTGAAAGAACCTCCATGCGGAAGAAACACGTTAGGAATGTGCTGAAGGGTATACCCAGTCGACAGGGACGCCAATTGTTTAAGAGCGGGAGAATGTAACAAGCATGCTTGTCCAGGGCGCTGTTTGCTTATGGCCGCATGCCAAACACCCAAAATTTACATTGTTTTTTATGTTTGTATTTAGTTTTACTTTTTGCTTTCCTTTTAATGTCATAAACCTTGGGTGTGACTTGGCTTTTTCTTATGCAAGCCTACCAGAACTAAAAAAGTCTAAAATGTACTATAGATGGGACATAGTAGTTGAATCCCTGCCCAAGCCTTGTTGCACTCTTCGCAATCAAAGTTTTTTCTTTGGCAATTGACAATCTTCAATGCTTGCTTTAACGATATTTTCATTGAATTTCTTTCTCCTCACGTTTTATAAAACATTTTCTCAAGAACGTGAAGAGAGGCTACATCGTATCATGTGTTTGTCCGTGGTTTTTGGATTTTGATCAGCTAACTTGTTGTCTATGTAAAACAAGTGCAACATAATCGCTCCTCTCGTGTTTGAAAAGCTCGCGATTGTGACACAAGAATGCACTAGCCAAGAATGCACACGAGGAGGGCTACACGAAATGCCAAGCACGCAACCAAGTGAGGTTCACAATGTGCTTGTGTGTGAGGTTAGCACGCAGGCATGCCCAACGCGCGTGAAAAGCCTCTTGTGAGATTTACACACACTAGCCAGCGCCCAACCAAGGCCCTACCGCCCACCCATTCGTGTCAGGCAGTGTCATATTGCGTGTTGAGCTATTTTTGGTAATTTTTTGAGTTTTTTAAGTATAATTTTGATATTTTCTTGGCAAAAGATAATTAATTGTACTATTTTACCATTATTTCAAGACATGAGAAGATCACAAAATTTATAAACCAAGGATTTGAGCTTGTATCTTTGAGTGGAAATGTTTTATTTAAAAGTGATTTCAAGCATGTTCTTAAGTCATGATTTATGACGGATTTATGCTAAAATGTTTAAGTTATGTTATGAAAAGTCTTTCAAGCGTGTTATTGTTAAAGGTATTTATTCAAGCATATTTTTTACTCTTCAAAATGCATAATATTCAAAATGTTTTCCCACTTTCTAGTAGAGATCGTGTCCTCTAAGCCTAACTTGAACCTGTCTACTAAAGGATTTCATTTTGTTATTGTATGTGTCCTGTATTTTGTACTAATGGTAAATTAGTCTTTTGTGCTATCAGACTTATGCTTTTGGAAAGGTTTATATAAGGTTTTGTTCTAGATAAATAAGATTACGTTTTTTCTATGTTAAACTTGTCTAAGGTTGTTAATGAAAAAGGTTTAGCCCAATTGGTTTCAGTAAAACTTATGTGTTATGTTTCCACTGTTGTTTAGAGTTTAAAGTTCAGGCTAAGGGTCAGATAGTGTCGTTCTTGACGTGGGTGCTATCGATTGGCTTCACGCCATATCTCGA
The DNA here is from genome assembly GCF_000004075.3 of Cucumis sativus. NCBI lineage: Eukaryota > Viridiplantae > Streptophyta > Magnoliopsida > Cucurbitales > Cucurbitaceae > Cucumis > Cucumis sativus. The sequence goes on from NC_026658.2 coordinate 11,895,640, forward strand.
GCCACGCAAGTAGGTGCTCGTGGTGGGGTGTGATAGCCTAAGTTGGCTTATTAACGGTTAAAATGTAAACATGTCCATAACAAAATAGTTGGGCAAGGCCCATGTGGACCGACTGGTAAAGGTTGAAGAGCAAATGCTCTACCTAATGAAAGTTCCTAACTCAATTCGCTTCTTGGAAACCCGCCTTGAAGAAATTTTTTAGAAAGCTGATGCTATTAATTAAACCACCACCCAAAATCTTAAGCTAGTGATTAAAAGTAAATTTAATTATATATCACTAACAATCCCCCACTTATGGGTTCGAAATATCTAAAAGGTCCAACAAGTGAAAATCAATTTTAATTGGGAAGGAAACACCAATACAGGGACTTGAACATAAGACCTTTTGGACCACCTGCTCTAATACCATATTAAACCCCAAATTCACCCAAAAGCTTAAGCTAGTGGTTGAAGGTAAATTTAATTATATATTACCAAAGTATGAGGTTTCATCACAATACCAATTGGCAATGAGAGGAGTAGCTCATCTATTTTATAAGGAGTCTAAGTTTCCTTGGTTTTTCAATTGTGGGAACATGCCCCTTCAAGATGGTGCCTCTTTGGTTTCACCTATCTTGAACCAAATATCCGTTTAGGCTTAATGAGCTCTAATACCATATTGAAAGCAATATATACGAAACCAAAGCTTACGTGAAAACGTAAGAATCGAAAGAAAAGCATTGTGTTTGTAGTTTTATTATTTTTATGATAATTACAGACGTACAATTGGTGGTTTAATATATATCACTAACACTATTGCTGCAATGATCGATCATCTCGATGGATTACCCATTTAAGAGTTGTTGACAAGAGTTGACACTCTAGAATCAAAAGTTGTAAGAACTAGATGTTGTAATAAATGTCCTAAAACTCGTTGTAATCATAATCTATTCATTAAAGTCGTTATTGATACTATAATCTTAAAGCCAATAAACTAAGGACCCGAAGTTATTATTAAGTAAACTTGAACTTTATGTAGAGACATAAAAGTTGATCAAGTTTAAGTATAGAGCCTAAATAGTATAGATTGTACGAATACAGTTAGGCACCTTATTCCAGGACACAATGAATGCAGTCTGCTTTGTATTTAGTATAAACGATGTGATCCTAAATCCTAGAGACATGAAAGTGTGGACATCCTATGTAAAGAGTTTACAAAAGACTAGAACCATGAAATAGTCACTTTTAAGTTATAACACCGTTAACTTTGAAAAACTTACTATTTCATTGATAGATATCAAATATAACTTAATCTTAATACTGAGCTAACTATAAGCTTCTGTTCTCACCAGCATGCTTGTTTAAGGCGTTGTTTATCTATGGCCACATGCCCAAATACCCCCAAATCACCTTTTCTTTATGTCTTGTATTTAGTTTAGTCTATTGCTTTCCTTTTTATGTCATAGACCTAGGGTGTGAGGTGTCACACATTTTCATTTGCAAACCTGTCAAAGCTCAAAAAGTCTAAATGTACTATAGAAGAGACCCAATAGTTGAATCCCCAACCATGTCTTATCGTATTCTTTATAATCAAATTTTTATTTGCAATTGAAAGTCTTCAACGCTTTCTTTAATGATGTTTTTAATGATATTCTCTCTCACATTTTATAATAATTTTTTCAAGAACGGGAAGGGAGGTTATATCATATCGTGAGTTTGTTCGTGATTTTCGGATTTTACATGACTGACTTATTGACTGAGCAAAACAAGTGTTCTACAATTGTCCGTTCCATGTTTGAAAGATTGCGATTGTGGCACGCAGAGTGTCACAAGTGTGCTTGTCCAAGGCATTATTTGCCTATGGTCGTATGCTCGTATATCCTCAAACCACTTTATCTTTATGCTTTGTACTTAGTTTAGTCAACTGCTTTCCTTTTGTTGTCACCGACCTAAGGTGCGTCGTTTCGCAATTTTCATATGCAATGTTGTCAATGCTAAAAAAGTTTAAGATGTATTGTAGGGGAGGCATGGTAGAAAATTGAATCCATCTCAACTAAGGCCCCTATTGTGATTTTTGCAAATCTAAGCTTTCTTTGCAATTGACAATATTCAATTTTTTCTTTAAGGATGTTATCAATGTTTTTCTTTATCTCTCACGTTTTATACAACCAATTTCTCTCAAAAGATGAAGCGAGGCTACATCGTACCATGAGTTTATCCGCAACTTTCAAATTTCACAAGGTTGCCTTGTTCATCAATTTAGAACAAGTGTTGCACAATCGCCCGTCCCGTATTTGAAAAGTTGCATTTTGTGACAAGTGGTATTAAAGCTTTCTTAGCTCCTTGGCTAAGCGAGATGCAATTATGTCGACAATGAAACAACTATCAAAGTTGCAATCTGAGCGACTGACTGAGATTGAAGAGGAATTCTTGGATATGAAAGAATTGCCAAAGGAAGTAAGATTTCTCCAGACCTAACTTGAGATGTTTAAAGAAAAAGTCAGAGAAATAGACGCATTGAATGCCTAAATAGACAAACTACCCATAAATGAATTGGCGTTGAGGGTTGATTCGTTAGAACATAAAACCACCAAAGTAGGTAGTTTTGAACGTGGAAGTAGCTCTTCAAGTTCTATCGCACAAATGGAAGAGCGTGTCAAGAGTTTGACTTTTGACAAGCTCCAACATAATCAGTTATATTTCAAGAAAGAGAAAAGTGTTTTTGCTAAATAGCGTATCAATTTTCTGGGTCACATCATCGAATGTAGAAAGATTTGAATGGATGAACATAAGTTGTGAGCTATTAAGGAGTGGAGAGCCCCCACTTCCGTGAAAGAGTTACGTTTCATCCTTCAATATATTCTAAAATAGGGTTCACCTACTATCCTCTAGACTCAGTACCGAGAGAAAGAAATAGATGGAAAAAGAAATGGGCTTGGTAATTTTTTTTTCTATGTAAATAAGAAAAAGAAATCCAATTTGGTATAAGAGCCCAAATTCATTAGCCAGTCCATCAAATGAGGTCAACGACCCTATTTATAAGGATTTTCCATGCAAAATTGCATGTCCATGGAATACTAAAGCCCAACAACTCAAAGCTCTATTTCTAATATGAAATTCGATGGCTATAACACATATACTTGTCAGTTTCTCTCTCTTCTCCCAATTCGAACAATTCGACTTATTCCATCACACTATTTTAAGTTTATTCCATATGAGCTAGCAAGGGAACCTAATGGACCTATATATCATGGACTCCAATGATTCAAGATTAATTGACTAAATTCTTATAGACTGAGTTAATCAACATTCGTTAACTAACGGGTCATTCATGTATGTACTGGAACGATTCAGAATCACCTCGTTTGTACTAACTACAAAGCGGGCGGCATCCACAGTTTCTCTGAAAAAATCTGGGTTACTACAACGTCACCACGATGTACAATTTTCCTGATAAGATGGTACTTACGTTCGATATGTATTCCCCGTTTACGGCTTTTAGGTTCTCTTGAATTTGCAACTGCACCACTGTTGTGACAGTATAAAGTGATTGATAGATGCATATTTGGAACGACTTTCAGATCTGTCAAGAATTTTCTTAGCCATAATGCTTCTGTTGTTGCTTCAAAAGTTGCTACGTATTCTACCTCCATTGTGGAATCAACTATACAAGTTTGTTTTATGCTTCTCCAAACTACTACTCTTCTATTTAGAGTGAATACTAATCCTGATGTAGACTTTCTAGCATCTTTATCAGTTTGAAAATCATAATGAGTGTATCCAGTAAGGATCAAATCTTTTGTACCATACACGAAAATGTAGTGTTTTGTTCTTCAAATATATTTTAGAACATTCTTAACGGTTGTCCAGTGATCACATCCAAGATTGGACTGATACCTACTGACCATCCCTACTAAGTAACAAATGTCAGATCTAGTACACAACATTGCATATATCAAACTTCCAACAGCGGAAGCATAGGAAAATTTTCTCATATCCTCAATTTCTTGAGGTGTCTTAGGACATTGTTCCTTTGACAAATGAATTCCGTAGATGTATAATAGCATACCCTTTTTGGAATTCTACATTTTATATCTAGACAACATTTTGTCTATATAAGATGCTTGAGACATGGCTAGTGTTTTGTTCTTGCAGTTCTGTACAATTTGGATCTTAAGAACGTATTGTGCATTTCCCAGAACTTTCATTTGAAATTGCATAGCTAGCCATTTCTTGATATTAGTATGAAATCCTATGTCCTTTTCCAATAAGTAGAATATCATCTACATACAAGACTAAGAATACTACAATGGAATTGACGACCTTTTTTATAAACATAAGGTTCGTCAACCTTTTGTATCAAAGCCATAAGATTTGATCATAGTATCAAATCTTATATTCCAGGATCTAGATGTTTGTTTTAATCCATAAATGGATTTTTTAATCTTACAAACCTTTTGTTCTTGATCTTGATCTATAAACCCTCTAATTGAGTAATATAGATACTCTCTTCAAGATTGTCATTCAAAAAAAGTTGTCTTGACATCCATCTGCCAAATTTCATAATCATAAAACGTGGCGATGCATAAGACTATTCTAATTGACTTTAGCATGGCAAAGATAGAGAAACTTTCTTCATAGTCTATGTTAGAAAGAGACATGCGCAGTGGAAAAATGGAATACAAAATTACCCTAATTGCACCTATTTAACTTGCAACCCTAAATTAAAAGAATTAGGGTTTAGGAAATATTATACCTTTGTATCTATTCGAATATGAACGTCTATACCTCTCACAAAATTCCAAAAGTTTTTGAAACCAAAATGTAACACCTTAAACTTAGGATTTGGAATTCGTATCTCCAGCATTCTCTGCATCCCCTGCGACCTGGCAGCATCATCCTTACTATTCTTAAAAACTTATTAGAATGAAATTCCTCTTCACAAACCAACACGAAATCTTTCATCATGCTTTTCCTCACTCACATATATCCTAGGAAAATTTCCAAGAGGTCACCCAACATAGAATTTCTTTCAAGCTAAGCACGCTTAACTATGAAGTCCCTATAATCGAGCCACCGAAAAAAAAAGGTTCACATTGTTGGTATAGGTAATAAGTTTCAATTCTTTTAAGTCTTTCTTAACATGACTTTCATGTCCTCAAGGTGCACCTTGTCGGTATACTTGTCGATTTCTCTCTCTTCTCTCAATTCGAACAATTCGACTTATTCCATCACAATGTTCTAAGTTTATTCCATATGAACTAGCAGGGAAACCTAATGGACTTATATATCATGGGCTCCAGCGATTCAAGATTAACTGGTTAAACTCTTTTAGACCGAGTTAATCAACATTCGTAAACTAACGGGTCATTCCACTAAAGTCCCGCAGTTGCACTCTCCCTCACTATAGATATATTCTTGTCCATTTAATATAACCATGATCAATAAGTTAATCCTTCACATGTTATTCGTAACCTCGAATGGATCAAATTACTGTTTTATCCTTGAGACTACATCTTATTTCTTAAGTTTCATTGATCCACTATTGAACAATTGGTTTAAGGTCCAACCTATAAACTTAATCCCTCTCGGGCTAATGTGAGGGTGGGGCCCCTTGTTCAAGACTTGGATTCAGTGCTTAAGAGAACAACCTATCTACTAACCCTAAACAGGTAGAAGTGAATTTTGTCTTGCATCCTATGTTCCCAGCCATTCATCTGATCTTACCCTTGAAATAGGAGGCTTATTGGGAGAACGTTGATGAGATACCCTCACCTATGCATATGTAACCCTAAAACAAGTAGAAGTGAATTCAGTCTTATGTAAGTACTTTACAGTGCTTAAGAGAACAACCTATCTACTAACCCTAAAACAGATAGAAGTGAATTCAGTCTTATGTAAGTACTTTACAGTGCTTAAGAGAACAACCTATCTACTAACCCTAAAACAGGTAGAAGTGAATTCTGTCTTGCATCCTATGTTCCCAGCCATTCATCCGATCTTACCCTTGAAATGAGAGGCTTATTGGGAGAACGTTGATGAGATACCCTCACCTATGCAAATGTAAGGATAATCTCATGTGAACAGGAGTTCATAGTTAGCTTAGGATTAAGATTAAGCTACCTAAGTCATCAATAAACGAAATAGTCAGTTCTAAACAGTAAACGGTGTTATAACGTAAAAGTGACTATTTCATGGATCAGTTTATGTAAGTACTTTACATAGGATGCCCCCACTTTCATGTCTCTACATGAACAATTTAGGATCACCTCGTTTGTACTAATTACAAAGCGGGTCACATCCGTTAGTTTCTCTAAATAAGGCACTATAGACTATTTAGGCTATACACTCGAACTTGATCCACGTTTATGTCTCGACATAAAGTTCAAATGTATTAAAAAATAGCATTAAGACTTAGTTTATTGGATTTAAGATTATAATTTTAAATTTTTCAATAACGATTTTATTGAACTGAATATGATAACAAACTACGAGTTTTAGGACATAAAATCCCAACATATGTATTTTTGCCTCTAATAATAATGTTGAAAGATGTTTGTTGTGGTTTCATATAGGTGATATCTCTTCTGGTTGGACATAGTTAGGTTTTGTAATGGGTGACTTTAACGATATCAAAATGCATTTTGAGGCTTTTGATAGGTCTTCTGTTCCTATGGATATGGAGGAGTTCGATATGGCTATTTGCGAGGCTTATTTAGTTGAACCTACAGTACAGGGTAACTGGTTCACCTGGACTAGAAAGGTTCATGGGTCTGGTTTGATAAAATGGTTTAATCGTATTCTGGTTAATGGTGTTGGATTACTGCATGGCCTTCGGGTATTTCTGATCACTCCCCTCTTATTTTATCCGCAACTTTTAGCAGAGACAGTGGGTAGTTTCTTTTTGTTTCTTCAACCATTGGGTTGAGGATTCTTTGTTTATTGATGTTGTCTCTTTGATTTGGAGTCGCCATGTAGGAGTTTCTCTGATTGTGAGTTTCGTGAGAAATTTACATAACCACAAGCCTACCCTCCATAGACAGTTTGGTAAGCACATTCAGACCTAAGTGAGGAGGTTCGTATTGCTAAAGAGTCCATGGATAAAGCTCAGAGAAAAGGTTGGGCAAAATCCTATGTCTGATGTTTTGAGTCGCCAAGCAGGTCTTGCCATTGAGGCCTTTTGGACGGCTGTTAGATTGGAGGAAGCCTTCATGTGTTTAGAAGTCCAAGAGGTTTGTGAGTTGCCTTAGAACTTGTGTTACCTTCCTCGATGTTCTCCATTACGATTAATGGCTCTTTCAAGGGTTTTTTAATGGGAGGAAAGGTTTGTGTAGAGTGATCCTTTATCTCCTTTCCTTTTTATCATGGTGATGGAGGTCCTCTCTCGTATGTTGAATCGGCCTCCTCCGAGCTATCAGTTTCACAGGCATTGTGAGAAGGTTAGCTTAACTCATCTAACCTTTGCTAATGATCTTATGATTTTTTGTGCTGCTGATGATTCCTCTCTGAGTTTTATTAACGAGACTATTAGAAAGTTTGGTGATCTCTCGGGGCTATTTACTAATCTTAGTAAAATTTCTATGTTTGTTGTAGGGGTTAATAGTGATGATGTTTATCGTTTGACTACCAGTTTGGGTTTTGTTCTCAGGCATCTCCCTGTTCGTTATCTTGGGCTTCCTTTACTTTCTGGGAGGTTACGACCTACTGATTGTGCTCTCTTATTCAACGTATTACTAGTCAGATTCATTCTTGGTTTGCTAGAGTTTTATCATTTGCAGGTAGATTGCAACTGGTTTGATATGTGCTTGATAATCTTCAGGTTTACTAGGCTAACGTGTTTGTGCTGCCTGTGAGTGTGCATCATGAGGTTGATAAAATCTTGAGGTCTTATCTTTGGAGGGGTAAGGAGGAAGGTAGAGGAGGTGTTAAGGTGGCGTGGGCTGAGGTGTGTTCCTTTTGAGGAGGGTGGTCTTGCTATTCTTGATGGGTCTTCTTAGAATGTTGTGAGTACTATGAAGAATCTTTGGTTGTTGCTGACTAGTTCGAGTTTTCTACGGGTTGCTTGGGTCGAGGCAAATGTTCATAAAGGAAGGTCATTGTGGGAGGTCGATTCTTGTGTTGGTCGGTCTTGGTGTCTTTGTGCTATCATGTGTAAACGAGATAGTCTAAAAGAGCATGTTCAGATGGAGGTTGGGGATGGTAGGCATTGTAAACTGTGCCTGGATCCGTTGTTGCAGGGTGGTTCCTATCCTTCAACAAGTTGGTGAGAGAGCGCTTTATAATGTAACGAGTAGATAGGAGGCTAGGCTCTCTAAGTTTATTGGTTCGAAAGGGGAGTGGAGGTGGTCGAGGGTGTCTTTGGATTTGATTAATTTATGGGATAGGGTTCAAGTTGTAAGTTCGTGTCCTAATGTTGGTGATAGGTGGGTTTGGGTTCTTGGTCGTCATAGTGGTTTTTTGATTGCTAGTGCATGGGATACTATTCATCCTCGTAGTGTTAAGGTTCGTTGGACAGGTTTCTTGTGGGGTGGGGATTGAGAGTCTCGTTATCATTTGTTTTTTCATGTCCTTTTGGTTGTGATATTTAGTCTCGGGTCCTTTAGGTTATGGCTTCCTCTCACAGGATTGGGTATTGGGGGGTTGAGTTGTTTAGGGTTTGTCATTAGAGTATTGGTAAGGGTGTGAGAAGGAAGTTGTGGTATGTTCTCTAGGGAAAATTGTGCTACGATTTATTTTATGTGAAAGGAGCATAATCATTGTCTCCATGGTGGTCAAGCTCGTGAGCTCATTGTTCTGTTTCAGCTTATTCCATCTTGTATCAGTGCTCGTGTTGTTTATTTGCGTGAGGATGCTCATGGTATTATTTAGCTTGTTTTCTTTTGATTTTTGTTTTATCTGCTTGTTCTCGGGCTGTGGAGTTGTTTGGACTTTTTATGTTTTTGTTGCTCTTAATTTTGTTGGGTTTATTATTGTTCTTTCTTTTGATACTTTGGATTCTTCCTGTTTTTGTGAGCATTGTCCGCTCTTGTGAGGTCATCCTTGTTGTATTATGATATTAACTTTTCAAGAAAAAAAAAAAGATAATGCAATTCAACTTTAGATAGAAACATGATTCGAATTTTCATTTCAAGAAAATACAAGGGGACAGAACTCAAGGATTATGTGGATCACAAAACTTGAATTACTAGAATCTAAATTTCCATATGTTAGATATCATTAGAAGCAGTTAGACCAAAAGTTAATTATCAATATGTTAGTTCACAGGAACTGCATAATCAAGCACATAAACATCCACATTGTCATTCATTGTAGGCAGCTTTGATACACAAAAAATATGGATATTTTCAGAAGTTCAAGCATACACAAAAAACATATCCTTGTCAGAAAATAGCCAACTAAGAAAGAGAAGTTCAAGATTTATATACAAAGTGCAGCTGCAAAAGGACAAGCAAGATGCCAGAATCTATATATTATGCAGTCGGATATTAATTGGCAAGTACTAACAGCAAAGGTACCAAAATAAAACCGTATCAATTTATCTTGTCTAAAACTAAACAGTATATGTAAATCTTGCAAACAAACAAGTTTTTTGAATCAAAACTGCCAAAAGATTTTGATTCAAGTGATATGTGGATTGTGATCTTTTGTGTCACCCATCCATTCCTCCTGTTTTAACCATTTAAATCAATAAATAATTTTATGTTCAAACATAAGTTGGACAACCTTTGTTAAAGAACTGCTTCCCAAAACAAATAGCATTAACCACCCTTTTTTAATTCAACACATGGGAATAAAGATCGAATCTCTGATTTTTTGGTCTAAGGTACCTTTCCTAAACTTGTCGAATTCCATTTTCTACACCAACTTTAGAACGAGTATATACATCAAGTAATTTCATGTTCAACTCAAAATTGGACAACCATAGTATTACTCCAAAGCAAACAATACTAACTGTTCCATTAAATATTTTTTTATAGCTCTTGATTGTCTCACTTTTTTGTATTTTGAATTTACAAGCCTCTTTTTTCTTTCTTTGGTATGAAAGGTGGCAACTAGGCCTTGCTAGAACGAGTGGGGTAACCTTTCTATGGTAGTACACTTAGTTTCGAAGTTCGAAGTTTTCCTCCTACAGTGGATCATCGATATTGATTCTTCTACTGTTAATTCGACCTCCCACTAATTCTCTTCTTCTAAGGATTCACTTTTCTCTAAGGCTCTGCACTTTACTAAAAAGCCTTGATCTTCTTCCCCCCAATGTTTTCATAAACTTCTTAAGACAGACCCTGACCTTGGTTAGGCTCGGATCTCCTTGGATTATCACCTTATTCCCCTGATATGTAAATGTTAACATCATATTCTTCCAATCCACTCCAGTCGTTCCCAAGGAATACAATCACTGCATTCCAAGTATGGCAACTACCCCTCCCAACTTCAAGGGTAAAAACTCATTCACTACCTTCTAGTCTCCCAGCATTAACTCAACATCTTCACAAATTACCTTCCCTTTGACTACAGTGCCCGAGCCCAAAATGACTCCATAATTCGACGTTTCTCTTGTACTCAGTTGCAACTCTTTCACTATTTTTTCCTGAAATGAAATTGCGTGTGACTTCACAATCAATTAGTACTATAGCCACATTCCCTTGTATCATCTCTTTTACCTTCATTTTCCCTAGGTTGGATAATCCCACCACATAATTAATGGATAATTCCACCACCACCTGACTCTCCTCTACGATCTCAGGGGCATTCAACTCTTTCTGATCAATTCCTCATTCTTCGATAATTTCATACTCCTCGCCTTCTTCCTTCACAACAATCATTCACAATTCCCTTTGCTCTTTCATCTTGCATTTGTGGTCATGAGAATATTTCTCATTACAGCGAAAGCACAATCCCTTCTTTCTAGATTGAAATTCAGCATCAAATAAGCGCTTCGCCTGTCCCTCTTTCCGTACTTCCTCTTTTGTTGTTCCTCGTAGAGTAATAGTTCTCATCGGCCAATTCATTCCTCCTTTACTTTCTTCTGTATTCGCAATGGTATTAGCCTTGGTGCTATTATGGGAGTTTATCACCTTTTCTCCAGAATATCCAGAAAGATTTGCTTCCTGACGTATATCTTCCTTGTTCTCTACCTTTTGCGCGATTCGTATCGTTTGTGCTAATCCCTTCGACTCACATAAATCCATCTCCGCCTAGATCCACAGTTTCAATCACGACATAAATGTCTCTTTTACCACCTTCTCTAATAGGTCCGACAAAGGAGCTACCCACTTATCGAATAAATTTTGATATTCCTCTATCGTTTTCTTTTGTTGAATTTGCAAGAACCTTACATACAACGATTCCTCCCTCACGGATCGAAATCGCACAAATAATCTTTCCTTCATATTCACCCAATCTACAAAGTTCTCTCGTTCTTCTTGAGAACGGTAAAAGTTCAATGCTAGTCCCTCAAAACTAATAGTGGATACAGTCATTTTCTCAAATTCAGTAAGTTTATGAATGTGCAAATACCTCTCTACGCGAAACAGCCAAGAATCGGGATCATCTCCATTGAATATCGACATCTCCACCTTCTTAAACTTATTGCAGTAACTATTACTTTCATCATATATTTTCTTTCCTTCCTTCCTTGTTTCGTTCTCCCATCTTGGTCACCCTTCGCCTTCGTCCACATTCTTCGTCGATGAATTGTGCATTGTTGTCGATTCCATAATTCGTAACATCATCTAAATTCTACCTCTCCATATTTTTGGATATTTTGGCCAACGTCTTTTCGATCACCAGTATCTTACTAATCTCTTTCTTAATGTCCTGTATTTCCTGGTCAAACGTCTCCATCTCTTCGATCCGAGTCTGAACCATTTGCATTCTTCTTGCCCGAGATCAATGCTCTGATACCAATTTGATGGAAACCAGTCTTGGAATGAAATTGCTACTATATTATTAATGATAGAATAGGAATGAAATCCTAATTACAATATGAAATCCCTCTCCTGTTATCCTCTCTCTCAAGGAAGAATAGAAATTCACTTTCTCAAACAAAACCTAACTTTCCCGCCCACGATTACTTTTTATTTATACTAACAATAAGGTAACTAACCCTTCCCTTTACACATGCTATTCATGTGCACGTGATATATTTTTTTTAATTTCTTTGTCCCTCTTCCACTGTATAGATGTAATATAGGGGGTCTATCAGATTCCTCCTCTTTTCAAAGCCTCCAACCAAACTCAATGCTAAGTTTGACTGCTCCCTTCAGAGTGACGACCCTCATTTTCCCCCTTCCGTGGTTTGGGGAGGATTCCTCCTCTTTTTAAAGCCCTCAATCAAACTTGATGCTATGTTTAGAACGCTAAGAATAGGTGGTCTAGTTTTGGTTAGGCCAAAAGTGAAAATTTCCCCCAAAAGCACTAATAGTTAGGGAACTCAACACATTCTACTTGACTTAATCGACTTGACTCTCTAATTTTTATGAGCTTTTTTCAATGCATATTGCATATGTTTTTTTTATAGTTGTTGATTGTCTCACATTTTTATGGTTTGCATTTACAAGCCTCTTTTTTCTTTCTTTGGTATGAAATATGGTAATAGGCCTTGCTAGAATCGGTGGGGTAATCTCTCTATGGTTCTACACTTAGTTTCAAAGTTTGATTACTCCCTTCGAAGTGACAACAAGCCTCGTTTTCCCCTATTGTGGATCATAGAGGATTCCTCCTCTTTTCAAAGCCCTCAATCAAACTCAATGCTAAGTTTAACTGCTCCTTCGAAGTGACAACAAGCCTCGTTTTCCCTATTGTGGATCAGAGAGGATTCCTCCTCTTTTCAAAGCCCTCAATCAAACTCAATTAGAGTAAAAAGGAAAAATTTTCATCTCGGGCGCGTGTACCTCACACGCGTCTCTCTAGGATTTCCAAGTTCTCTCACTCGCTGGTGAAGGAGGCGAACGGCTGGTGAGTGCTGCGGTCAGCAAGGGATCAAATTCGAAGGTAATTCGTTCGGTTTTGGCAGATTGAATGTGAAAACTAATGTCATTTGGTATCCATTTCGAAATTGATTACAATTGATCAATTGAACCATTACGAATGATATTCTTTTGATTCGGGAGAATTAACGTCTGTCAGAAATTGTTTAAATCGATTTCCAAGCTGAATTGATTTGAACTATCTTGAAAGTATTGCGTGTGGTACGAATCGATTTATTGGCTATCAGTTCTGGTTTGAAGACCGTGATTTAATTCACTCGCTGGAGGGATCTCGCATGAATCTCCTCGGTTGAATTTCAATTCTTTTTTAGTTCATTCGTGTTCCCAGATTGGGCCGAAAAGATCATCACGGGTGTTGGGTTGATGTCCTAAGCATGAAACGATGAAGAAATTATCCAGTGACGTTGAGGAGGTGAAGAAACGCGTGATGTCAAGCCTTCAACGCGTACATGATATGGCGGCGAACCGAAGGGCGGCGACTGCAAAGGCTGACCTAATTTCTGTGAGGAAGAAACGGTCGGACATGAGTGGACCCGAACCGGTTTACGTGAACCGTGAAACATATAAAAACGAAATACAGGAAATGGACCGAGCGGATGGTCCCATGAAGATTGTTGGCCCAAAGGCGTGTGGGCCGATTGTTTTGAATGAAAACTTGATGAAGTCCTGAGCCGGTAAAGGGGCTGAAGCCGAATGGTGTGGACACATTTACGAATGGAATTGGTCATGGATCTCTGGTTGATGGGCCATCGTTGAATGATGGGCCGTCCATCTCACACGAAACTGGGATCTCACAGAAGGAGTGCTTACCTGTGGTGCTTCAAGTGTTCAGCATGTTGGGCAAATTGCGGCCAAGGATATGGACCTGGGCTGGATGCTATTGCAAGTGCCCCAAAGATTGGGCCGGTTGATGGGCATTTGAATGATGGGCCAGCCATTAGAGAACGTTTGGTACTAATTCAAATGGTGGGCCGCCTGTTCGATTCGTGGGCATGAGGTGCATAAATCTAATAATTCTGGAGGTGCAGGCAAAAATTCATGGGCTTCCTTTTTGGCTCAACAAGAGGTTTCTCTATGACCTATACACCTCTACTACCGTGGGAGAGAAAATTGTGGTGACCCCGTTTGAAGAAGTTATTAGTCAAGGAGTTAGAGTGTGGGAGAACTCCTCGTCAGCCAATTAATTGATGCAAAATTGCGTATCTAGTCATCTATCGTCTTATAGAGAAGATTTGGGGTAGAATTGAAATGCCAACAATTACTCTGATGGAGAATGGGCTCATCTGCTTTCAATTCAAACATCTGAAGTCGATAGAGTGGATCTTATCCCGTGGCCATGGCACCTTGGAGGCAAACCTATGCTCCTCCGCAAATGGACTCCAGGTATAGTTCCTGAATCCTTTGTCTTTGATTCAGTTCCTGTTTGGATAAAGTTAGGGAGGATTCCGTTGGAGCTATGGACGGATGCTGGTTTGGCTGTGGTAGCGAGTGCAATAGGAAAACCTCTTTCAGTTGATCTTGCTACTAAAGAGAGGCGTCATCTTTCTTATGCCCGTATATGTGTGGAATTGAATGTGGACAGTATTATGCCTGCCGAAGTAACAGTCAACCTTAGAGGAGAGGAATTTATTGTAACTGTCACTTATGAGTGGAAACCGAAAAAATGTAACTTGTGTCGATCTTTTGGACACTCGCAGAACACCTGCCCTAAGAAAAGAGGCAATGAAGATAGTAAAAAGGAAGCTGCAAGTAAAGAGGTTCCTGTTAAAGAGGTTGTTCCTACTAAAGAGGTGGTTCCAGATTGTGGGGAGTATGGAGATGTTGTGTTGGAATCCTTCCAACACATGGAAGAAGGAGAAATTATTACCCATAAACTGCCTGAAAAGGTGGAGGTAAATCGGGAGGAATTTACCCCAGTTGACAGGAAAAATAGGGGAATGATCTCTATTCGGGACAGAGGGAAAAGGGGGAAGTGAGTATCACTACTCCTTTAACAACCTCATGGAGGTGGATAAAGGAGATAAATGGCCTTTATCTATAGTGGATGGCTCCCCTCCTCCCTTACGAGTAGATGACTCTTCTATGGTCCTTTTGAGTACTACAGGTGATGTAATTCCTATGGGAGAGGCGCTCCCATACGACCTCATGGTTAGTTGGTGTACGTGGAACGTGCGGGGCCTTAATAGCCCTGTAAAGTGTAGAGCGGTGAAGGACTTCTTAGCCGTGTCTACGGTGGGTTTCTGTTGCATCCTGGAGACTAGAGTTCGAGAGGAGAACTTTGTCTCGATATCTAGAAGATTTGTGATTCGTGGGGGTTCATTAGTAACTACAGCAATAGTGGAGTAGGTCGATGTGGATTATGTGGAAACGTAACAGATTCGTGTGTGTTCACGACTAACGAGGTTGTCGACCAGTTTATTTCTGGTGTAATAACAGATTTGATCTCTGGGGAGAAGGTAGAGGTTCTGTGTGTGTATGCCTCTAATAGTAATATCAGAGACGTGTTTTATGGAGGCGAATGGCTGAGATCTCTGCTGGTTGGAGAGGACCGGGTATGGTCTTGGGTGATTTTAACACCATCAGACTCCACTCTGAAGCCTTCGGGGGTGCTCGAACGTGGGGGATATGGAGGAGTTTGACATGGCTATTCGAGAGGCGGACCTTGTTGAACCGCGGTCCAGGGGAACTGGTTTACTTGGACTAGTAAGATACATGGGTCGGGTTTGATGAATAGACTTGATCGTATCCTAGTGAATGATGAGGGGCTTAGTACATGGCTAACATGAGGGTTAACGTCCTCCCGTGGGGTATTTCTGATCATTCTCCATACTTGTCTATCCCAGTAATCAGCGAAGCCAACAAGTGGTCTCTTTTCGTTTCTTTAACCATTGGGTTGAAGAAGCGTCCTTTATGGATGTTGTGTCCTCTGCTTGGACCAAAGATACTAGAGTTTCTCCAATTGTGAATATTGTGAGGAACTAAGAAATCTCAAGTCGATTCTTCGCAGACATTTTGGTAGGCATATCCGGACCATCAGTGAGGATGTTCGTCTTGCCAATGATACCATGGACCGAGCTAAAGAGAGATGGAGACGAACTCTCTGTCGGAGGAGGCGAGTAATCACGCGAGCTTAGCCACGGTAAACTTTTGGAAAGCGTTAGAGTGGAGGAAGCCGCTATGCGCCAGAAGTCGCAAATCAGATGGTTGAAGCTAGATGACCAGAATACTGCCTTTTTTCATCGATCTGTTCGATCAAGGCAGAGCAGCAATGCTTTGAGATCAGTTATTGACCCAGATGGAAATCGGTTGACTAACCATGATCAGGTGACTCAGGTGGTAGTGAATTATTTCAAAGATAGTCTGGGTTCTCAGAATATTAGCTACAAGAGCTCTCTACTAGTATTGAGGAGATTGTTCAGTTTAGATGGACTGAGGAGTGTTGCAGGCCCTCCAGTCGCCTATTGGCAGGGAGGAAGTGAGACGTGTTCTGTTCTCCATGGATGGTGGAAAGGCTCCAGGCCCTGATGGGTATTCAGTTGCTTCTTCAAAGGAGCTTGGACGGTGGTTGGAGAGGGTTTCTGTGATGTCGTCTTACACTTCTTTGAGACCAATTACTTCCCTCAAGGGGTGAATACGACTGCTATTACACTTATTCCTAAAAGGAATGGTGCTGATCGATTGGAGGATTTCAGCCCTATATCTTATTGCAGCGTTATTTATAAGTGCATTTCAAGAATATTGGCAGATAGGCTTCGTGTGTGGCTTCCTTCTTTTGTTAGTGGAAATCAGCCAGCTTTCATCCCTGGGAGGAGTATTATTGACAATATTCTTCTTTGTCAGGAGCTTGTAGGGGCATACCATTTGCACAGAGGTAAACCTCGGTGCACTATGAAGGTTGACCTCCAAAAAGCTTATGATTCTGTTAATTGGGATTTCCTCTTTGGCCTGCTGATTGCCATAGGTACGCCTTTAAGATTTGTGAGTTGGGTTCGAGCGTGTGTGACCTCTCCGATGTTCTCCATTATGATTAATGGATCGTTGGAAGGTTTTTTCCATGGGAGGAAAGGACTTAGACAAGGTGACCCTTTATCCCCGTTCTTATTTGTGATGGTCATGGAGGTGCTTTCTCGCATGTTGAACAGCCCACCTCAGAATTTTCAATTCCACCAGTTTTGTGAGAAGGTCAGATTAACTCATCTTACTTTTGTAGATGACCTAATGATCTTTTGTACTGCTGATAATCATTCTATGAGTTTCATAAAAGAGACTATTAAGAGGTTTGGTGAGCTTTCGGGACTGTTTGCTAATCTTGCTAAAAGCTCAATTTTTCTTGTGGGGGTTAATAGTTCGAAAGATTCTCGGCTTGCTGCTAACATGGGTTTTTCCATTGGTCATCTCCCTATTCGTTATCTTGGGCTTCCTCTCCTCTCTGGAAGATTGCGGAGCTCTGATTGTGATCCCCTTATTCAGCGTATTACCATTCGTATTCGGTCTTGGTCTGCTAAAGTGTTATCTTTTGCAGGTAGACTTCAGCTTGTTCGCTCAGTCCTTAGGAGCCTTCAGGTTTATTGGGCTAGTGTGTTCATGCTTCCTATGAAAGTCCACAGAGACGTTGATAAGATCTTGAGGGCTTATCTGTGGAGAGGTAAGGAGGAGGGAAGAGTGGTGCTAAAGTTGCCTGGGATGAGGTTTGTCTTCCTTTTGATGAAGGAGGTCTTGATATTCGTGATGGATCTTCTTGGAATATAGCAAGCACGTTGAAGATATTATGGTTGCTACTTGTTAAATCTAGTAGTTTGTGGGTTTCTTGGGTGGAATCTTATATCCTTAAAGGGAGATCGCTGTGGGAGATCGATGCTGGGATAGGATTCAGGGAGTGAGGCCGAGTCCGAGTGTTGAGGATAGGTGGGTCTGGGTGCCGGGGAGTCGTGATAGTTTTTCGATCACTAGTGCGTGGGAGACTATTCGTCCTCATAGTAGTAGGGTTGGATGGTCGGGTTTACTATGGGGTGGGGGAAATATTCCTAAGCACTCCTTCTGTGCTTGGTTGGCCATCAGGGATAGGTTGAGTACTAGAGATAGGTTAAGTCGGTGGGATAGGTCGATTCCTTTATCGCGTTTGCTTTGTGGAGGGAACTATGAGTCTCGTGATCATTTGTTTTTTTCTTGTCATTTTGGGTGGGAGATTTGGTCGAGGATCCTTTTGCTTATGTCATCTTCTCATAGAATCGGTTATTGGGGGGTTAAGTTATCTTGGATTTATAATCAGGGTATTGGGAAGAGTGTGAGGAGAAAACTGTGGCGCCTTCTCTGGTGTGCTACAATTTATTTCATTTGGCAGGAGCGAAATCATCGTCTTCATGGAGGTGTTGTTCGGGAGCCTATGGTTGTATTCCAGCTCATTCGGTCGTGTATTAAAGCGTGTGCTGCTTCTTGGTCGGATGGTGTTCATGGTCTTATTTAATGTTCTTTTCGTTTGCTTGTCCTCGGGCTGTGGGGTTTCTCTTCTCTTTATTAACTTTGTTGTCTTTCTCTCTTTTTCTTGTCCTTTTAATGTTTGGAACACTAGTTGGTTTCTTTTGGTTTTAGTTCTTGTTCCCGAGATGTGGGGTTGTTTTGGGTACTTATGGGTTGTTTTGTCTAACTACTTGTTTTGTGAGTGTTGTTCGCTCTTTTGTCTTGACCTCAGGCTGTGAGGTCCACCTTGTTGTTGTATAATATTATCATTATTACCTTTTCAAAAAAAAAATCAAACTCAATGCTAAGTTTGACTGCTGCCCTTCGAAGTGACAACAAAGCCTCGTTTTCGCCCTACTGTGGATCGAGGAGGATTCCTCCTCTTTTCAAAGCCCTCAATCAAACTTGACGTTATGTTTAAAACACTAAAAATAGATGGTCTAGTTTTGGTTAGGCCAAAAGCGATGTTTTCCCCCAAAATCTCTAATAGCTAGGGAACTCAACATGTTCTACTTGACCTAATTGACTTGACTCTGTATTTTTTATGAGCTTTTTTTAATGCATATTGCATATGTTTTTTTTTTATAATTGTTGATTGTCTCACTTTTTTATGGTCTGCATTTACGAGCCTCTTTTATTTCTTTGTTATGAACTGCGGTGACTAGGCATTGCTAGAACCGATGGGGTAACATTTCTATGGTTCTACACTTAGTTTCTAAGTGTGATTGCTCACCTCTAATTTTCAAAACACTTAATTTCTAAGCACATACAATGTTCACCTAGAAAAAAAATGAAAATTGTTGTAGTTAAGATCAAAACTAAATAGTTATGAAATAAGACATAAGAGATTTGATTTTAACAACCTTCTCGTTGTACTTGGGATCCACTCTGGCTTTGTGCTGGAAAATTGGTTTGGAGCTGATCGTAAGCTTTCGGTTGCTCTTCTGTAACCTTTAGATACTCTTCAAAGCTATAAGCTTTGCTTCCTGACGAATAATCTTCTACTATTACAATACATAAGAAAATTCTATTTCATAAACCCTGTATCATAATTGAGGCTGATAGAATGATTATTCTATAACCCTACGATAGTTTCATTCTTAACATTCATAGACACGATGCATGGCAGCTATCCAATTCTATTTCATGTTCTCGAGAATGGCTCGGTTTAACAATAATGTTAATTTTTGTTTTCTATTTTAAAATAATAACGCTGCTTACTAATAACTAAATGTTTTAAGCCATTTACAAATTAGATTTCAATAAATCGATAATCATATTTTTTTACAATATAGGACTAAAAAAGATAACATTTATATATATATATATATATATATATATATATATATATATATATTACATACAACAGTATTTAGTTAAATTACAAAAAAAAATTCTTTTTGAATTTTGTAGTTTGTGTAAAAAAATAACCTTAAACTTTGAAATGTTAAAAAAAATTGTTTTGAACTTTTAAAAATTATTCATAAATACATCTACATACGTAGGATGAAGGTATTGGCATGCTTCTCTAAAAAAACTTTCCAAAAAGATGTTGTGTGACTTTTGAAAAGAAAAATTACAAATGGGGTCGTTTTTAAACAAATTAGATATATCGAGTTATATTTATTTAATTTTTTTCCTTTTTTCACATATTATCAATCACATCTTACTTTTTTCTTTTTTCTTTGGAACCCTGCAAAAATAACAAAAACATTTATAATCACATGACTCATGTCACTACATTTTCTAAATTTTAAAAGTAGTAAATTTAAAAGTTGATAACCCTATGATTATCGTTTGATAGTCATCTAATATCACTAATTTTGTCATATTCGTAATATCCAAATAAGGTTTCTTGGTGAGTCTAGAGTCAAACGTGAGGACTTATACTAAAAATATATTTATATTTTGAAATTATCTTAAGGTGATTAATAACATACGCCTAAGAACAATAGCGGTATCATCCACTTGTAAGGGGGGAGGGGAGTCATCCACTATAGATAAGGTCCACTTGTCTCCCTCACCCAACTTCATAAGGCTGCCAAAAGAGTTAGGCATAATCACATCCACACGTTTACCCTTCTCTCGAACATAAACCAACTCTCTTTTCTTCCTAATAACGAGTAATTTCATCTCGATTACCTACCTCCTTTTCCTTAATATGCCTAATGGGGGAGCTATTAGTCTTACTTTCCTCCAACTATTTAAAGTCTAACACCACATCCACAAGACACAATTGTCCATTCCTCCTCTTTGTTTGAAAACCACCTTGCTCACATCCTTCTCTCGATGAACTTTGTTTTCCACAATCTTAGGACACTTACCACTAGAATGCCCAAAAGACCGGCACAAATTACACCTTCGAGGCTTCCACTCATAATTCACAGTCATAACGAAATCCTCTCCCCTAAGGTGGAATTGTAAATTCAGCAAGCATAGGAGAGTCCACATTTGATTCAACACATACTCAAGCATGTGACAACCTTCGTCTTTCCTTAGTAGCTAGATCTAAAGATAGAGGTTTTCCTATAGCACTAGCCACAACAGTCAATCTGACATCTATCCATAACTCCATTGGAATCCTACCTAGTTTAATCCATATAGGAACATAATAAAAAACAAAAGGATTTAGGGACAATACCTGGAGTCCATTTACAGAGGAGCATACTTTTGCCAGCAAGATGTCGCGATCAACGAGGTAGGATCCATTCAACAAGTTTTGGGCATCTGAATTGGAAACATATGAGTCCGTTCTCAAGAATTGTAATCGTTGGCATTTTAATTTTATCAACAATAACAACGAGCTAAACAAAATCCTCTATCCAGGACGCACTAATGAAAACTAAAATGTAAAATAAGTACGAAGTAATTAATTAAAACAGAAGACAAAAGAAACCCAAAGTAAGTTGACAAAATGCCCACAATAAGCTTCAAGATGAGTGAGAGGGAACACCAAGAGAAACATGAATAGCCTTGCTAACTTTTCACTACTAGCTAACTACATATATTTTTACAATACGTGTTAGGGAAATCTTTCCCTTTGCAAAACAGACCAATATATAATCAATCATTGGCTCCTTATGGGAAAATACAGAAGCCCTATACATGTCTGTTTCAAGCTTGTGTTGAACAACTTTTAATTCCCTAAGATAAGGAGATTTATCTGAAGGTTCGAGAATAATGGCATGTCCTAAACTAACCCACCATTTCGCAACAGTGAACCAGTTTGATCGTTAGGGGACAACTTTTGATAATAAGCGCACAACCATGCCCCAATTCCAATGTTGCCCAAAAGTAAAGGCCTTTCTTCACAATGCTCCATAAAAAAAAAGTTTGACTTTCACATAAAGATCTTATTTCTTTTTTATTGCTCCAAGAGATCTAATAGATCTATTTTCACCACGCAAATCCCTTTTGTTATCATGGAAAATGTGTTGGTTGTGCTCAAACCAAATCTCTGCTTGCAACACTTTTATCAAATTAACCCATGTTTTTTTTTAAAAAAAAAAAGAGGATATGAGTCTCACTATTATTAATATTGAAAAATGAAGAGACAAAGCTCAATGTCATGAGGATTATACAAAGAGCAATAGGATGGAGGATCAATAGACGCACCTGGACATCTCAACTAGGTTGACACCCCCTTAGCACCCTCATCACATCCAAAAAGCGACAACACAAGATCAAAACCAAAAGCCACAAATAGAAGGCTTTTTTTGTGTTTGTTTTGCCTTTGGACATTACTCCTTTGTTATGGGTTTTAGCTTGGTTGGATATGATGAGGGTGCTATGGGGGTGTCAACCTAGTTGAGATGCCAAGGTGCACCCCCTGATCCATGGTTACATGTTCATTGTATAACTCTCTTGTACTATGAGCTTTTGTCTAATTATTATTATTATTTTAATATTAATAAAGAGGTTGTCTCCTTTTCAAAAAAAAAAAAAAAACAAAAACAAAAACAAAACAAAACAAAAGCCACAAATATAAAACCAAGCAAAACGATAAAATAATATGTCCAAAACAAAATCATAAATCATAGGTAGCAGGTCGAGAACAAAGAAGAATAAGCCTTGATTGAGCAAAAAATCCCAACAAATATTGAATGTTTGGAGAAGACGGAACCAACATTTCGATACAAAGACATAGTCAATTCAAAGGTGCTAAATATTTTTCATGTTATCAACACAAATGGGGCAGACATGAGGTGAGAGGACATGGGAGGGAAGTTTTCTTTGAAGTACTAAAGCACAGTTTAATTTTCCAAACAACGTAATCCATATGGGGATATTTATCCAAAGAGTGAGCTAAATAGCCCAATGAGTGATTGTTTTATAAAACATCGTTTTGAAATAATAAGTATTTAACAATTAACTCTTAACATAAATGAAATCAAACTCAAACAACTTATCTCAAACTTTCCCTTTCAGTTGCTATACCTAGAATCGTCGAGACGAAAAACAATAAACTAGGCATAGAAGCCCTATCCCGTGATACGATACTTACGAGATGAAACTCTAGGCATCAATTGTGCCCTATCT
Organism: Cucumis sativus; assembly: GCF_000004075.3. Classification (NCBI taxonomy): domain Eukaryota; kingdom Viridiplantae; phylum Streptophyta; class Magnoliopsida; order Cucurbitales; family Cucurbitaceae; genus Cucumis; species Cucumis sativus. Next base: position 11,918,604 of record NC_026658.2, read on the forward strand.
CGTTATAACTACAATGAGATGGAAAACTAGGCATTCGTACAGGCTCTCATCCCTTGAGATGGGAAACTAAGCATCTTTAGAAGTCTTCATCTCTTATCTAATACCAATGATGGAAAGCTAGGTATTTACTGAATATCCAAATCAAATGACCTCTATGCACAAGAAAATATTTCCCGAAGGGTTGCTATATATCTTAGAATATTTTAGGTATAGACTAAAACATGCTAATATTATTTTCAAGCTTAAACATTTTGAAAACTTAGCACAATCATGATTGCTTATAATTTTCATTAGTAAATTCATCAATAAAAACATGTTTACCAAAATGTTTCTAAATTCATGCTTTGGAAATACTTTATAAGTCAGTATTCTCAAATATTCAAACATCAAAGCATGCTTGAAACATTTGATAGTAAATTCATGTTTAGAAATCAACTTTAAACTCATTTTTGTCATTTATAGAGAGTAGCTTGGACCCTTGGCTTATAAACTTGTTCGATCTCCTTCAGATCTAAAATAATGAAAAATAATGGGAAATAATTCCATTTAATTCCCGTTGATCATAAAAATATCAAAACTTTGCTTAAAATTTCCAAAAACCACAAAAACAGCCCAAAGACATTAGCTTGCGTACAAAATATTGTGGCAGAAGTTGGCAGGTGCGCGTAGGGCTTGCCTTGCCATGTCTCGTTCTAACCTCATGTGCAGCGTGTCACAATCACAACTTTTCAAACACGGAACAGACTATTGTGCGACACTTGTTGTAACTCGATGAACACGTCAGTTGTATGAAATTCGATACGATGTAGCCTCCCTATAGATTTTAAGAGAAATTGGTTTTATTAAACATGAGAGAGAAAGGAAAGCATTGGAAATATCGTTAAAAAAAACTTTGAAGACTGTCCATTGCAAAGAGAGCTTAAATTGCAAAGAGTATCTCTGTGATGAGATTGGTTTGTGGAACCAATTGGGATGGGAAAAATTTTAGAGATATTTGAGAGAAACTCTTTTCTTTTTGCCAAGAGAAATAGCGTTAGCCTTATTTTTTTCTTTTTTTATTAATTCATTTTTTTAAGAAAATTGTTTTCTTCTAGATATTATAACTCTCTTTCCTTCTAGGAATAGAAAATGAAGTAGAAGAGAATCATGAGATTCTATTAATTTATAAATAATTAAATTAATATATATATTTCAAATCTACTGATTAATTAAACATTAATCAATTAGTTAATAATTAATGAAATCGAATTTAATTAAATAATATTAAACTAAACTATTAATTAATTCTCCAATTAACTAATAACACTAAATTATTTATCTTATATTTAACTTAAATTAAATTTGAATCATATTCAAATATAAGTTTCTCTCAATAATTTTAATATGAATCCAATTCACATTAAATTAATATTTGAACTCATTCAAAATATTTTATCTCTCATAAATTAATTTTGAATCATCCCCAAAGTTAAATTTATATAGTAAAGTTTGATAAACTTTATATTATAATGTATCACTATACATTATACTAATTCCCAAGTTAAATTTAAACATTTTAAATTACAACCAATACAAATAAATCTCATTACCCTTTACGAGCTAGGAAAGGGACCTAATGGACCTACAGATCAGAAGCTACAACGATCTAAGATTAATTGGCTAAACTCATTAATCAATATTTGTTAGCTTTGTGTACACTCCACTAAAGACTCACAACTGAACTCTTCTCACTAAAAATATATTTATGTGTCCATGGATATAGACCAATAATAGTAAGTTAGTCCTTCACGAGTGTTTGTAACACCAGTTGGACCAATTTACCGCTTTACCCCTATGTTACCTCTAATCCTTAAAAAACCAGTGCTCCTCTAATGAACAACTTGTTTATGGTCCTACTAATAAACAAAAACCCATCTCATGTCATAGAGAGGGTACGAGCCCTTTGTTCAAGTTTTGGAGACACCATTTAAGCTAACATTCATCTACTTACCCTAAAGTAGGAAATGAGTGAATTCCATTTTGTGCAATTATAATCCCAACTCCCCACTCAGTCTTGTCCCCAAAATCACTACTACAAAAACAGGCTCTCTTGACGGTTGTAGTTTTCCTTTCTTGACGTTTTTTCCCAAAAACGTCAAGAAAGATGTGATTTCAAATAAAAAAACGTCAAGAATTTTTATGAAAGGCCAATTTTCAACTTTCTTGACGTTTATTAAACGTCAAGTAAGATGTACTTTTTCTTGACGTTTTTTAAACATCAAGAAATATCTAATAATTTTTTGACGTTTTAAAAACGTCAAGAAATTTATAAAAAAATTCTTGACGTTTTTAAAACGTCAAGATAATTCTAAAAAATCATTGATGTTTTTAAAAACTTCAAGAAATTTTAATTTGTTTTTGATGTTTTAAAAACGTCAAGAAATTTCCAAAAAAATTATTGTGTTAATTTTCTTTTACAAAACGCAACGTTTCAATTAGATCACTTCCCCTTTTCTTAATTAAACCTAATTCGCCGCGACTTTGTCCCTTCTCCACCCGAAATCAAAAGCGTCGTTCACCTAACCTTCCCTTCGCGTTCATCTGTGCATTCATCTGCGTTCATCGCCGAAAAAGACTTCCCTTCGCGTTCATCAGCGTTCACCTTCATTCATTTGCCTTCATCGTCCGTCACTTCGTCTGCTTTGCGTTCCCTTCACCTTCGTTGATTTGCGTCCGTCTGTTCACCGTTTGAAATGTGTAAACACATTCTCTATTCGAAAACGAGTAAACACGTTCACCGTCCTTCTGTCGCATTCCACTTTCGCTAAACCTCTATTCGTTTCCAAATCCTTCATGGTTACTCATTCATTTTCTTCCCTTTCTAAAGGTAATAATTTTCCTTTTTTCGTTTGTGATTAAAATTTGTAATTTGGAATTTAAAATTGGAATGCAAAATTAAAGAAGAGGAAATATGCCTTAGAGAATGGAAGAAAGGTTTTGCATTTTAGGCTTGAAAAGGGGGGATACAAGTTATTATAATTGAATATATAATATTTTGAACAAGGCTACCAAGCCGTGCGAATATGATTCATGGTTAGTTTAGGGATTGGAAAGAGAAGGATTGTGGAGTTTGTGATAATATTTTTGGTACACTGGAGCTGGAAACAGAGAATATTAAAAAACACATACTGTTATACACAATATTATAATAATACGAATCACTAGATTTTCTTCTTCGTTTTCTTTTCTTCTCTCTTCAATTTTTGTTATGGTATTGTATTGAGTTTTGTGTTTTAGATTGTGAATATGGGTAGCTAAACTCTTAATCCTGGGATAGATGTAGACAAAGTTTATGAATTATTCTTTGTAATGCATCTGATTATCTGCTCTGAATCTTTTCATGTTTTTATGTGATTAATTGTTGATTGGCCATGAACCTTAATCTTTGCATGACTAGAGTGGTTATGAACTTGGAAAGAGCTAATTAAGGATCCTTGAGGAGGTTGTTGAAAGAAGTGGACCTAAAAACTTTTGTTTGTTAATAAAAAGAAAAATGAACAGAGATTCATCTTCGTGAGGGGTCTTGATGTTTAATTTAATTTAAATTGTGTATGAATTTTTAATTACGAGCATTTTAATATGTTGCGTTTTAATCCTAGGGATAGATGTAGACAAAGAGCACTATAGCCAAGGTATAGAGTGAGGGAGATAAGGTTTATATGTCTTAGAGAATGGAAAGATGGAATTTGTGCTAAAATCATTAGTGTTCCAAATACAATTATGAATTGGGTATAGTTGCATTCCCCCTTCTGGATTGCATAGCACATAAATATACTCTCATGGATTGCATAGCACATAAATATACTATCAAAAACAATAACATAAAACACAAACTTGATTTAGTTTCATTCACACTTGTACACCAACATGTTTCAATTAATGATCATATATTAAAAATCATTTTCAAATTTGGTAATATAAAATGGAAGAAGTGAGACCTTGAGGTTTTAACCACCAATACTATCTAACTGATGAGTTTATGATTTTTGTTTCTATTGTGTTTTTTCCTTAAGCTTTAACTTGCTTTAGGGGCAAGATGGTGAAGGTCTAGTCCACAACCTTTCCCAAGAATTTAATGATGTTTGGGTTGACCCAATTATTGTTATTGGACACCGTTTTATGGTAATTGGTTGTTATGGTTTTTAAGTGTGTTTTGATATCTTGTGTTAAAAAGTAATTGCAAAAAGTCAGAAAAGTTTGTTAAAGATTAAGTGTTTTTAAGTTTGTCATTCCACTTTAATTCTCACCAGTACTTGCTGAATGGAAGCCTCTTGTCTAAGACAATTCGAGTGGAATAACTCTCGTGACTACCACAACATTTGGGAACTCACCAAATGTAAGACTATTCCTTTATCCTAGCATTTGATCTCTCTCTATAATTTGGTTTGCTATCGTAAGTTTGATTAAAATAAATGCTGATAATTCAACTCCAATGTTCTTATTTTCTTAACTCTCATTCAGTCAGTTAGAATCAGAACTCATTTATTTATCTTGTCTCCATAATTTGGATTCAAAGATTCATCACAATAATCTTCTCAACAACATTCTTGAAAAGGTATTGAATTTTCAACTGTGTGACCTTTATACACAAATTTCTTCAAAGAAATTTACATTCTTTAGAGTTTAGAGCTTTGAATTCTAGTACAACTTATGAAGCTTTTGATACTTGTTAGACTTTTTTGCTTGGTGCGGATAAAACCTTATTTACATTCTTTCTTTCCTGCATGTTCTCTTTTGATATTTGTTAGACTTTTTTGCTTGGTTGTCCTTAGTGTTTTCCTCTTTAGCTGAAATTTCTCTATCTTGAAAAAAATAGAGCTTTAAAATTCAACTTCAACTTTATTTGATACTATCTTAGTCCATACTTATTTTGGTATTTCTTTCCTTTCTCACAAACACATCTAAGAGGTTGCCTTCACAATATGGCCAAATTAACAATATGGCAACCTTTTTCATTGCAAAACATATTAGAGGTTGGTTACTTAGTTAGCCTTATTGGGTAAATAATTGACATTTAGGTACTTTTTAGTTTGTATATTTATAGATGCCAAATCGATATGTGAATTTTAATTGTTGCTTATTTGAAACATTGCAACCATTTGATAAAATGTTGCTATGTGAATCCATCTTAACTTGATATATTATTTTATTTTGGTTTAGGTTGTGGAATCCAAGTTTGTATTTGAAGTCAAATTCATCCAAGATCATTGAGTTTCAAAGCTTCTTTAATTAAGATTTTGTTTCTTGAACTAGAATTGTAGTCTTGTGATTTTTGGAATAGCATAGTTGGATTGGTTTTGTAATTTTGGGATTATCATATTAGGTTGGGGTTGACTGAAGTAGTGTTTTGTATATGACAATATCGAACAAACATGTAAAGTTTTCGAAATGTTCATACATATATGATTAAATGTTAATATATGTTAAAGTTTTGGAATTGTATTCGTGCATATTTATGAGATTGTTGGGCCACACTACAAGAATTATAGAGACAATACAGGAACAAAAATATAAATAAATTATAATTTAGAAAAAAAATGAAACAAGCTTCATGTTTTTTAAATGTCATAAACAAATACATTCTTGACGGTTTTTCAATGTCATTAACAAGTAAATTCTTGACGTTTTTTAAACGTCATAAACAATTGTGTTCTTGACCGTTTTTAAATGTCATAAATTACATTCTTGATAGTTTTTAAATGTCATGAATACTCATTCACTTGACGATTTTTAACTGTCATGAATATTTGTATACTTGACGTTTATAAACTGTTAAGAATCGCTATTCTTGACGTTTTATTAACCGTCAAGAACTTTGACTTTCTTGACGCTGGCTTCAACGACGGTTTTAAAACCGTCAAGAATAGTGATTCTTGACAGTTTAAAAACGTCAAGAGAGTCTATTTTTGTAGTAGTGAATGATAAGCTTATTGAGTCGGCGATCTAGCCACTCTCACTCGTACAAATCAAAGGACAATCTCTCGCGAACAAGAGTTCATAATACACTCAAGATTAAGACTAAGTTATCTAGGTCATCCTAGTGAAATAGAAACCTAACTAGTTAATGTAGTAACACCAAGTGGTTACTATTTCACGGTCTGGTCTATTGCAATCTCATTGCATAGGATACCTTCACTCGCATGTCAACTACATGAACACATTGGATCATTGTATTTGTATCAAATACAAGGTGAGTCGTATTCATAATGTTACCAGGATAAAGGTACCCAGTCTTATCCCTATACTATAGACCCTTTAAGCTGATCTCGAACATTGATCCTTGTATGTCTCTACATAATATTCAATACTTATTAAACAGTTTAGGATGTTAGTTTATTGGATTTGAGTTATTAAGACAAAACTAATAATATAATCAATAACAATTATTACAATAATAACACTTTATTAACAATGGTCAATGGATTATATTTACAATCTACGAGTTTTAGGACATAAATTCCAACAAACTCCCACTTGGACTAAAACTCTAGTCTCTTTGGGATGTTCATAATAAAGTAATCCTCTAACATTGAAAATGGTAAAATGTACAAGTGTATTACATAGAATGTGTATATACAAATACAATAAACTAGGGCATCCTCATACCCATTACACATCTGCCACTTTTCCTAGATTACCTAATGTACATAACTCGCAGATCTAGACTTTCTAGAAGACCCTTGAACACTTTAGCCATGAGAGTCTTTGTAAATGGATTAGTAATATGCCCCACTATTATCACAATATAGAGTGATGGGGTATGTTCATGTTTGGAACAACTTCCAAATTATGCAAGAACTTCCTCAGCAAAACTGCTTCTTTTGCTGCTTCACAAGTATCAATATACTCAACTTTCATAATAGAGTGTGTAATGACGCGTGGCTCAGGCTGCTTGATCATGCTAGGACATGCTTTCTGCATGTCCGAAGCCTAAATAACCTCTTTCGCTCAAAACACACGCTCATCTCACCTTGTCATCCTGGCAATCAACCCACCCTTGGCCTTGCCTAGAAATATGATTTTTCTACCAGAAACTTAACTCGACTTTGAAGCTTAAATCAATAAGATTCCTTCTACAAACTTACTTAGAATGTCTTCACTAGCTTACCACAAAGTGTCACTAACAAATTCCAAGTATTGAGTTATGTAGCTCCAAAATACTCTAACATTGTTTAGGTTTTTTTTTTTTTTTTTTTTTTTCTGAAAATGACCTTTGAGTCTTTCTTCACTTCAATGCCTTTCTTCCTGGTAGCCTTTCTCCTGATACTACACTCAATTTAGGAGATTTTCGAAGTAGAGTTACCCAATTAACACAAGTTGATTGTTAACATAATTCGTCCAAAGTTGTACATATAGTGATCCTTGCATGCTCTTTGGTTGACACTTTTATTATCACCTCTTACGCCTATACTTGCCACTTTCCACCTCATGCAAGACACTTATTTGGCAAAACTTAGGTATCTTGTATGTTGTCCACTTGTACTCTACCGCACATCTTACCTCATATTGCTTAAGTCATCCTTGGACGCATATCCCTTTTTCTATAAGGGTTCTTTAGTAAATTCTTACTGCCAAGAATGCCTAAGACTTTTTTTTCTCGCCTAATCTCCCAAACATCCCTCAATGCCTTCAACAAACCATGCCATCTTGACTAGCATTTGGTTGAATTGCCCCATTGGCCGCATGGCCTATGTCCACATAGCCCACCTCTTTGTTGCATGACATTCCTTATCCACGTTCTAACTTCTTTAGAGTTTCTTGACATTTCCTAGATGCTTAGCTTCCTTGCCTAGCGCATACCCTTGGTCATATAGCCTTGTCTTATAGAGGTTGTCTTGACACCTTTCGGCCATACCACATCTCAACCTTTGGCCACCCAACATGTCTCTTTAGAGGTTCGCTTGACACTTTTGGCCGCCTAGAGTATGCAACATGCCCTAGCTAACACTTAGCCAATTTTCGAACACCCTTTAGGCCTTTCTTTGTTACGATGACACTTTTCTTTTGTCATCTTAAAAATATTAACACATCTTCCATAACACTTCAACTAAACTATCCAATCTTAAACCATCTTTCTCCTAACATCAACCCCTAATGTCCTATTGAGTTATTTAGATGAATTAAGGATTATTGGGTATCGGGGTTTACACGCGAGATGTAAGTCTTCCTCCTTGGAATTACGTATAGTAGTGTGCGGAGGGAGAGGAATGTGATGCAGTTCTTCCTCCTCAACCCTAAGGAATTCGTCTTCGCTAACAATGCCCTTTTTATCGGGTAAGGGCTTGTTCGGTCAGGTCGTGAGGTGAAGGATGTTGTTATAATGATGAGGTATTTGGTGGTGAGAGGATAATATTAAAGGTTTTGAGGTGTCTTCTTCTTCTCTGCCATTCCATTCTTCTCCCTTAGCTTTATTAAAGGTTTTGAGGTGTCTCTGTTCTTCTTTATTTTGATGGAGTGTTATGGTTTGGTTGAGATTCGCCTGAGAACATGCATAAGGGGTGATTGGAGAAAAGCTAAAAGCTTAGGAACCGTCGGAGGAAGGGCAGATCATTAATTGTATGTTACGCCTTCCTCTGACGTGGTGGCAGCAACGTTGAGAATAGATTTAGGGATTCCCGACGTATCATTAATCGCGTGGGAATATGTTTAGGGATTTCTGACGTTTAACAAATCAGGTCAAGAATAGGGTGCTATTCCCGACGTTTTCGTTGTGCGTCAGGAGTTCTCTGTCTTTTTTAACTCCATTCTTTACATAAAAAAAACATAAAGAGAAAGAAAAAAGAGAGGGAGAGGGAGACCGAGAGGAAGATTGAGAAGAAGAGGGCATTGTCATCTCCATTGCCGTCCCTGTTGTCGTCCTGTCGTCGTCGCCATCGGTAAGTGGTTTAGTTTAGATATTGTTTTGTTTTAGTTAATTAGTTTTAGTATTTAGATTTCAAATTTGTTTTAGGTGTTAGATTTTAGATTTCAAATTAGTTTTAGTATTTAGATTTTGAATTAGTTGTAAGTTTTAGTATTGAAATTTAATTTCAAGTGTTGTTAGAATTTTAAATTAGTTGTAGGTTTTAGAAATTTGAATTTGAAGTGTTGAAGTTGAGATTGAAGTGTTAAAGTTGAGGTTGAAGTGTTGAAGTTGAGTTTGAATTTAAAATTTTCAATTTGAATTTAGGAATTAATTGAAGTTATTTTTTTTAAAAAAAATAGAGGATCTCCCGACGCATGGTTCCTAGACATCTCTCGATGCTATATTGACAACATCTTCGACGTTCATACAACGTCGGAAGATGTCTAGAAACTCTCGACGCACAACATTGTGCATCGGGAGAGGAACTCCCGATACATTTTTCCTGACTTGTGTTCCGACGTATATTAGTGCGTCAGAAAAGCCTTTTCTGACGCTTTTTATATATCTCCCAATGATTTTATGCATCGAGAGAGCCCTCATTTCTTGTAGTGTTAGACAAAGAGCTTCAATGTGGTAGAGGGGAAAGGCATGACACCTTTAGGTTTCATCAAAGGGAGGATTGAGGTTCTGATTACGGCGCTAAGGTTAACTGCGCCATCTTCTTCTTAATGCAATAAATCATCATTGTGCACTCTAGTGGGATGGTGTTGTTGTCAACCAGGCAGGCGGTTTCGTTTTCAAGTCTTAGTTCTTAATTCTTAACAACCTTTGAGTATTGATGCTCTACCCCAACCCTCATCCAAAACGATAACTAACACAATGGTTTGGAAGTTTTTGTGAAACATCATCTATACTTTTTCTTTAATGGTCGATGAAAAAAAAGTCAGGAAAATGGTATTTCTGACCATTTTAAGTGTTACCAAAATATCACATTTGGTGTAGTATGGTATTGTTTTGAATATTTTTGTAAAATAGTGGATCAAGAAGTTTTACTAAGATAAAGTTTCATGTTGGACAAGAGGATAGTGGATGGGAATTAAGTTGAATGGTCCACTTTTTTTTTAAATCCTTTAAGGTTTTATGAAAACCTTTCACAATACCTTTTCATAATCATTTTGTAAAAATAATATCAAATCATTTAAATATACCAAAAAATTATTTCATTTCAAATAAACCTTTCTATGCTTAAAAAATCATTTCATTTTGTCAAGGATCCCGAATCGTTCTCTACGCTTGGTCTCATTACCTCGCGTTTAGACTACTGTATCAACAGCATCTGAGAACATACAAATTCGTCTTTGTTGCTCATACCGCTAAGCTTTATACGCTCATTTCAATGCATAAGTCAGCTTCTTATTACCATGTAGTTCGTACACTCCATAGTGGCCTTCACTCTTTATGTGCACACAAAAGTTAGCATCATCTCAAAGAAACATAATATTGAAATCATAGTCATCAAATCAAGCTTTAACATTATAAATAATGCTTGAAAACATAACTTTTCATAGAAATCTTTCTGAAACATTCTCATCTGAATTCTTCTTTCGAATCAGTAAAGAGAAATCGTAATAAAGTTTCTTAACATAAATTCTTTTGACTGAAAAGCACTCACCAAACTTTACTAAAGAAGTCCTTCTCACAACCATCTTTTCGTGTGGCTAAACCAACAACACTTTAGCATTTCAACAAAACTCTCATCATCCCCTCCTTAGTTACCTAAATTCTCCTATTTTATAGATCCCTTATACTAACTTAGTCATGCAAATCCTTAATATTTAACCTAGTCATGCTCAAATCCTTAATCTTACATGTTAACCCATGTCAAATCAGATTTGACATTTTCTTTACAAACCTTGCTCCCCACCTAACCCAAACCGTGAATAAATTCAACCACTTAACATTTCTCGTGAATAACCTTATCGCTTGATTATATTTTTATTATAAGAAACGTTCCACATGAACTAACCAACTTTTACTCGCATAAAACTCTTATCACGAACTTAAACTCCAAGGCTTCCTCGTAGACTTCTTCTCCACGAAATGCTTGATTCTTCTCGCGAAGACCACCCAAAACTCCTAGTCTAACACTCAAAACTTTCATTTCTTAACTTACGCAAAGACTTTTTCGCTTCTTATCGCACAACTTCTTTCGCGAACTACACACTTATCGCAAAAAAGTATACTTAACCGTAAAAGATCTTATCACTTAATCTTTCCATGGATTTATTTGAACACCAACTTCTTAATTCTTAGCCGAATTTTACTTCCTTACTCGAATTAGAAATGGGTCGCACAACTTCCTTCGCAAACTACCCACTGAATCGCAATAACGTATACTTAACCATAAATTTTTTTATCGCTTAATCCTTTTCGTGGATTTATTCAAACGCCAAATTCTTAATACCTAGCCAAATTTACTTCATTACTCAAATTAGAAATGGGTCTCACATTTAGAGCCTATCGCTTCTTTAAGATACATGATCTTACTGATTCAGAGAAATTAACCACAGGCGTTATTAGTTTTGATGATCTGGCATTGGATTGGTACCAAGCACAAGAAGAGTTGGAAGTTTTTAAGAATTGGGCTGACCTGAAAGAACGAATGCTTGTACAGTTTCGATCAATTCGAGAAGGAACTTTGGTTGGAAGATTTTTCTCAATCAAACAGAAAATGAATGTAGAAGACTACCGCAACCGATTTGATCGATATTTAGCTCTAGTAGCATTTCTTCAAACGGTAGTGTTAGAGGAGACTTTGATGATTGGGCTTAGCCCATGAATAAAAATGGAAGTGGAAATGTGGAACCGATTGGGTTGGCCCAGATGATGAAATTTGCGTTGAAGATTGAGAATAAGGAACTAGTGAGAAAAGAGTGTGGGTTGAGCAGTGCATTTCATGTAAAACTGCAACTCACCCTATCTATTGTGGAAAACAACAATACAATGATGACTAAGGAAGAAACCAGCAATGGAAAGTCTACTGATGAGAGCTATCACCCTGAAGGGAGTTACTGATAGAACTAAGACATGCACAACAGAAAAAGAATCGAAATTCTACCCTAATTGGGCTTAATTAACGAGACTAAACCAAAAAATAAGGTTTTTAGAATACTTACATTTGAAGCTGCGTTTTATTCGAACAACCACTAAGTTTGACTTAGTATCCTCTAGACTCATAATCGAGTTGTGGGACCCGTTGGATGAAAGAACCGGACGAGAGAAATAGATGAAAAAAATGGGCGTGGTAAATTTTCTTTTTTTTTTTTAAGTAAATAAGAAAAAGAAATTCCATTTGGTGTGAAAGCCCAAATTTAATAGGAAAATGAAAGGGAATTCCTTGGAAAGTTGGTTTGTGTGTCATTAAAAGTCAAGGTGGAAAACAAAGTACAACATATGGCTAAATGTGAGAGTAGGCGTGCAAGTATAATAAATACCTACCAAGATGTTTATTAATAACATGTGTTTGATACATAATTACAACACTTTGACCAAACAACCAATGCTTAACTATTTTCAAAACGTCTGGTCATCTCGCTGCAAATCCTTCAACCTTCTTCTCTACTTGGCCTAAACACCTCATCTTGGAAGATGAATTTTTGAAAGAATGTCTAAAAGACTAAGGTTTTATGAAATCCTTTTCGCAATACCTTTTCATAAACATCATTTCGCATAAACAACATCAAATAATTTTATCTCGCATAAACCTTTCTTTATCCTTAACATACTCATAACATAACAATTTCACATAAACACACATTAGTTAACATTCATTCCTTTCACCAAGGATTTTGAATCGTTCTCTACACTTTGATGTAGAACATCTCCCTTCTTGATGTTTCTTGAGTTTTATCCTAGAGGAGTGGTTTGAATTACCATTTTTATAGTTTAGGATTAGTTATTTGAATTACCAATTTTGTATCTTGAGTTAGTTATAACTAACTCAACTCCAAGTTAAACTAACTCAACCCCAAGTTAGTTTAACAACTCTCGTAATCTCCAGCCTATAAAAAAGCTTCTCATTTTCATTAATAAGACATAAAAAAAAAGAGGCATTATACATAAAGATTTCTAGCTTTGCAATTACTGCATCAATTGGTATCAGAGTGTGATCCTAGCTCACTCTTCCCTAAAAAAACTTGGATCCTACCACTCTTATCCATGGACGCAGAAGCCTCCTTCAACCAAGGCTTGCAGTTGGTAGAACAAGCTATTGAAGAACTTCGAAAAGGGCAGTCGATATACAGCAATCGTTAGTAGAATTAACAAACCTTTTTACCCGATTTCATGTCCAACCTTTAGAAGAAGCAATTCATCCCCCAAGAAACCCAATTGCAGCAAACCAAGAAAGACAAGAAAGACCAATAAACCCTGTTGTAAACCAAGAACTACTAAGAAATCAACCTATTCACATCCACAATAATCGATTGTATGGAAACAACGTACTTGGAAATTTCTTAAACGATTCTGACTCTTTCGATGAAGACAACTTGCTGAACATTCATCAAGAACCTCAACAAAGGTTTGGACTTCGACCATACTTTCAAGAAGATCAAGAAATACGTATGAAAGTGGATCTCCCTACCTTCAATGGTCGAATGGACGTGGAGAAGTTTCTTGATTGGATCAAGAACGTAGAAATTTTTTTCGACTATGCCAATACACCCGAACACAAGAAGGTTCGATTAGTTGCTCTCAAACTTCAAGGTGGCGCAAGCACTTGGTGGGATCAATTACAAAACAATAGACGATTATTCGGTAAACAATCTAAAGATTAGCTGAATATCTTATAAAAAGATGTTGCCGTAGGCTTAGTGGTGACAGGTGAGAAAGTAAGCTGTATCTTTTATGACTCTTAAACGTTGAAGTCAATCAATGAGTTCCAAATGCAATATTGGAAGTTTTCTTAAATATTTTGATGCTTTTGCATGTTGTGAAAGAACTTGGTTAGATGTGAGAAAGGGGTTTATGAGATTAGTTACTTACTATTCCCTTTTTCACTGTCATTGCTACTCCGTAGACATGCTATGGGCTCGTGTTTCTGTAGAATATAATTCAGATGCTCTTTCTCTAGAATATAATTTATGTGCTTTCTCTACAAATTTGAAGTAATTTCTACTGCTTTTGCTAATATTCTCTAAAGCTTATTCAAAATGTAGTTGTTTAATGATTGTTCAGATTTAAAATATATTATAGAGTTAAATTTAACACAGTTAATCAGCTTAAGCATTTGACTCTGGTGTTCTTAAGATATAAATTCAAATCCCTATAATTTTATCATGTTGATCTTTTCAATCTTCTCACATACCGTCTTCATTTCATAATCTTGCCTACTAGCTGTGTATCATCAATGAAATTACCATAGGAGTCCACATGTGGTAATTATGGATCTAGCACGATATACTGCGTATCATGTTGTTGGAGATCAGTTTAAATGATTAACCAGTCTATTGGTGGTTTGAGTCTTTTCTTTTGAATCTATAGGTTGTTCAATGGTCTAATATTAACTGTGTTTAGATTTATGGTAATTTTCATAAGCCTTAAGAAAAGGTGTGCTTTGATAATCTTTTCTTTCTCTTCAGCATGTTGGTAATGTAGAAAGATTACATGTATACTATGCCCATGGACTAGATAGCCCAACCTTTGTTCGCGGTGTTATTGGCTCCTAGATAAGTATGTTATGGTTGAAAGAAAATTGTTAAATTGCTTGCTACCAGTTGTTTCAGTGGGGTATATCCCCATCATGCTACAAGCAAAGAAAAATGAAATTAGACAGTGGCAGTATATCGTGTTCTACTTATATAATTTATGACTTTCTTCTGCTTTTTGTTCAGGACCTTTGAACACATTGTCCTTGTTCATTACCGTGAAACACAAGAGGTTAGGTTCAACACAATGCATCTGCAGTTACTAAAATATTATCTTGAGACAAACTTTTATCATTTGGACTACTACATCTATTTAAGATTTGCTGATTTTTCCTCCATGGTTGCAATATTAGAACTTCATCCAAAATAATGTTGTCATGTGTGTCTTTAAATTTTTACTGGCAGTCTGGCACCATATAGATCTAGTAGTTGTGCATGCATGTCTTCCTCTCTATCCTCCATTGAAAAACTCGATAATTATCTATTTGTGTTTTATTTTGATGATTTAATCCAACATTTATTATGGATAAAGTCAGCCATAAAATACATATGTTTACTACTGCTCTTTGTACATTTTAAATACTAGATTTCTTGATGATTGTTGTCTTTAAGTTGCTCTTAATGTTGTTGCATATCGAGAAATGCACTGTAATTTCTGTACCAATTTTATCACTGCTTTTAACTAAATCTTCAAAAATCAAGGCACCACCTGGATGTAGAGTGCTATATGGTGATTCAAGTGTTGAGAGTTCTCTTTCTTCTGCTATCCATAAATTTATGGAATGGAAAGGCAATGATCATGACACTATTTTTTGTCAGATAAACACAGGTTTCATATGCTTCAACTCTGTGGTGCTTCACAGCACACGGATAAAACTTCCAAACATTCTGCACCCAATATTACCATAATGCATTTGGACACTTCATTAACAACTTCTTACAATTAGCCTTTCTATATTGAAAATAATTCGTTGTCTTAACTTCATGTTGCTGCTAGTTTCAAAATTTTGCATCCACATCGTTGAACTCAAATTCTGGTTCTGTCTCTAACCCATCAACTCCGTGGCTTTTATCGAGGAACTTGATTCCAAGGCTACTCATGTTTATTCTCTTGGTGAAAATGAATTGTTAGGTGATACTGGCCGAACCTGTCAAAAATAAATGAGTCATAGTTTGTTTGATCATTCATTTTCTAATCTTTCTTCTTTATATTTAATTAGTTGTTTAATTTCTTAAAAAAGAATTCTGGTTTATTTATAGTATATTTGGTAGTATGCATGCCTCAGCTCCTTTAATGCATGTCTCTTACAGTATATTTGGTAGTCTTTTATAATGTTACACCCTTTTTTTTAATTCCTAAAACCTTTTAACTTTCCAAATTTTCATTCATTCTTTTAGAAAATTATTTTCATTATTTTTTTTGGTTACAAAACCATCCATTAACTACATTAATTAGACAATTCACTCCAATAATAAATAAATAACTTTTTTGGATCTAAGGTCTTTTCTCATTCTACAAATTTAATTTACTATATAAAGGTTATTATGCTAATTGAAAAATATATTTCTCTCAAGTATGCAATGACAGAAAATTAGGTTATAAATATAAAAAAATATATATTTTTAGGTATTATAATTTTTTTAAAAAAATTATATTTTAAATTTTTAATAAAACCTTGCATTTGGGGATTCACATGTTGTTACTTGTCGAACCAAAAAAGATAAATTCGTGGTGAAAACTCTTTAAAAGCCCAATTCGTGGAAGGAAAAATTGAAGTGTGGCGTTGAGTTATTTTGTTGTTGAAGAAGATCAGTAAAAAACCCACAGCATTAAAACTTCTTTTTGTTTCTTTAAGTATATTTTAGATTGCAACGTATTTTCTATTTGGGTTTAGTTAGGGTTTCTCTTGTTTATTCCAAGATATGCATGGATAGTTCATGTTCGACTATTTGGAAAGAGGGATTTATGTAGCACGGGTATTATATTCTGGTTTTGGAAGTGTCGAGATAAATTAAGGACTTTTTTAATCTTCTTCAAACAAACCTATACGAAGGCGAAGAATAATTTGTGCTTGTATTTTAGTCGGAATAAGAAGAAACATGAAGAGAATGCCCACGAGGAAAATGACCATGAGAAAAAGTTGTGTATTCCTCCATCCATAACTGAGCTCTCTAATGTGTATTCCTCCCTCCATAACTGGCTTACTTTGGACTGTTTGGATAGAAAGAAGAATCCTTCGAAGCCCTAGACTTGTCTCTACCGCATTCGAAAATGCCAAGTTCTCTCTGAGGATCTCTAACTTCTGCCGTGTTCACCGTCCGTCCGTCCGCGTTCACCACGTCCGAGTTTATCTAATATATTTTTCCAAATCTTAAAGAAGAACTTTTGATTTCATTGGAGTTTATCATTAGAGGCATTACTATATTGGCTGCCTCTCAGTGGGCGATAGGTTTTCCAATGGTCATTTGAGACTGGTTGATAATAGCAAAAGTTAGAGCTTGAGAAGAAGGAGCGAAGAAAGTAGTGAAGACAAAAAAGAAAGAAAGCTGAGTGAAAAACGAAAATTGACAAGGTAGAGATGTGACATGAAAATGATGATGAGAAGTGAAGGAGGCACGACACAATACTGGTACACAATAACAAAGCCTTGATAATTAAAAAAAGGATGGTGCCAAGAAAATTTAAATACAAAAAAAATGAAGGTTCTTGCAAGTGTATTGAGTGAATGGGAGAAAGAAAGGATAAAAAAGGTAGAAAGAGAGAAAGAGAAGTCAAGGGTAGAGATACATAGCTTTGTATATAGAAACTTTATGTTTATACTCCATTATACGTTGTGGAGAATATAACATCCTGATATGTTTGATTCAATTTGAATGATGCAATTATTTATTTTTCTGCAATAATTTCTACTACTTAAGAACCTAAATTTTGAAAGCCTACTAATTTTTCAGAATTAATTCGAGACCCCACTTTTGCTCCCCTTCCTACCTACGGTTACTTTTTGCTTAAACTTTAAAAGTTGTTTGAAAATTTTTGCTGAAACTTGTAAAATTTGTTTGAAGTTCGTATATCTCTCACATATTGCAAGGTTTCTTAATTATTTTATTGAATTTCCTACATAAATGCATTCAAACATGAGTTGACATAAATGCATTTTGCTATCAAGAGAGTATACCATACATGCATGTGTAGGACTTTTATCCCTTATATTTTATAATTTGTCTTACTACTGTTATTGACTGATATACCAATATACATGTGTAAAGTATTGATCATATAATTAATATTAAATTTATTACATTCACTCATCAATTTAAGTTTTTTAGTCAATGTATGTTCATGATGTACCATGGTCATATCATAATAGAATAGATCCAAGATTATATATGTTCAAACCAACTGGTGATTTAATTATCAAAGATATTATGATTTTGTCCAGTTTTTTTTCAGTCACTACTAGAAAAATGGATTTTAATCAAGACATTGTGTCGTTGAAAATAAAAGAAAAAAGAGGTGGGATGAGGTACATTGTGTTGTTGAAAATAAAAATATGGATTATTTCTTAAAACAATCATATTGACACAATTTAATTTATTTCAAAACAATTTTTGCGTCATTAATTAACAATTTTTTTGTCATTAAAAAATTTTCAAATGAAAAAACCTCAAATTTCAAAAAAGTTCGAAGTGGGCTACCGAGTCGTTATGAAGAACCCTTGCCCTCCAATTTTTTGCCACTTGCCGTCGTCGATTCCACACTCCAACCACTGTTGTCGTTGCTCCCACAACAAGCCTTCGCCGTCAAACCCACCAATCTAGCCACTTTCGTCGAATAAATTTATTTAGAAATATAAGTTTTAATGACACTTGAAATCAAGAAAAAGGGATATGAGGGAATAAAATGTGTCGTTAAAAATAAAAATACAAAATTTTTTGTGACACAAATTGGTTTTCTTGACAAAATTTTCGCATTGTAAATAATGGCATAAATTATGTGTCATTAAAAATTACCCTAATAAAAAATCAATGTTTTCCTTCAATCATATGCTTTTTGATTTAAAACAAATAATTCGAAGCTTTCATCCCACTTGTGAACAATGACCGAAAAAAACCTTACTTCATCCCACATCGTCACTGTCTTTAGCTCTCTCGCAAATGCTCTCTGGCGACGTTCCCCCTCTCTCGCAAATACTCTTCACGACTTTTTCTCTCTCTCAAAATTAAGCTCTTCGCCCACCGTTTGAAGGAACTCACCAAATTTGCAAGTAATTGAAGAATTTGTGGTCCATGAGATCGATTAAGTCCATTTATGAGTTAGTTTGATTAGATTATGTCACATATACATGTATTACAATTAAGGGACACTTGCGAAAATGGCAAAATAAGTTATAATAATTAAGTCCATAGAACACATACTTTATTATTTGAGAAAGTGACAAAAACAAAGACCAACTGTAACGACCCAACTTTTCTAGGTAAGTCGAGGTCGTTAATTTTTGACAAAAGACTTTGGTTGATACAAAATGAAATGTAAGCCAATTGAAAAACAACTTTAAGTCAGGCCTGATTTTCAAATATTCCAAAAACTTAAAAAAAGTACTATTTACAAATAAAAGTTTGTAAGCTAAGTTTCAATACAACGTCTTAAACCTAAAACAAACAATAAGCGGAAGCAAAATAACACATTTCCTATGGCAATCACACTTCCTTCCTGCCCCTCGCCGGTTTGCCGCCTTTATTACCTTTGCCTGAAAATTAAACATAAGAAGGGTGAGTATAAAAATACCCAGTAAGAGACCCTCTACTGGTCCCGTCAGGGGAAAAATAAATTGTTAACATTCTATTGGGACACCCTGTACAGTCGCAGTCTTGTGATCCCGTAGGATGCACATTTCAGTCTAACGCCCGAGGACGTACATTTCAGTGTAGTGTTCTGCAGAAACACATATCAGTCTAATGCTCCCGAAGGTGCAGAATAATTGGTGATCCCGTGGGACACCTACAAGGCACACATCCCAATAAAAGCTAACAATTTTTCCCCTCAATCCATTCGTACCATCTTTCAGTTACTTCAAAATATAAAGTTCTTTCACTCAACGTTCTAACAGTCAACTTATCTCACTTTAGCCCAATGTCTGTCAGTAACATACTAATACGTCAGTCAATCAAACTATATAGTCATAACGCCTCTCAGTTCACCAGCACACAGTCATACTTTAGTATAACGTACACCCAGTCTAAACGACAATCACAAGTTCACATCCGCATCTCATACAAACACAATCTACAATTGTCGTCCTGTCTACATCCACACACATATATATATATTCCAAGACAATCACAATATGCATTCAACATCAAGTCTACTTCAATCCATGTGTATATATATATTTTCAGTCATCCACAGTATACATTCAACACCGAACCTACATCCATACGTATATATATATTGTCTCAACACATTTACTCAATCAGAGGTGACTAACATTACAATTCAAAAGCATAGGTGAGTCCAGTAGAAAATAAAATCCCTTACCTCACTTTTATGCAAGTTCTTCAATCTACTAAATCCAATGAATCAAATCCTAAACATAATCAATCATAAAATCAACATCTTTCTAAATAGTTTCAACCATTCAAATTACCCCATATGTAAATTCCACAACTTACCCAAGAAGTGGAAAATCAAGTCCACTTCAACCTTTTGGAAAATCAAGGATTCGCTCACTGAATCAAGATGTACCTTCAAGAATTAAGCATTTCGCCAACAATTAAATCCAATGGCAGCATTCAACAAAAACCAAGAAACCAACAAAAACCATAACTTGTTCTTACCCAAATATGAGCCCAATGGTTCACGGCGAGGCAAAAATGACAATCAAGAACGAATCAAGCGGCTGTAAATAGAGCAACACTGAATGCGACTCAACTGGAAAAGAAAATCGGCTTCAAATCGTAACTCCGTCTTACAACGAGCAGAAGAACGTCGACTTGATAGGGGACACGTAATTTAGGAAGAGATCGACTTGGATCCGTGTATGACTTCACGAGATGTATGCGTCGACGGCTTCACGGAGGTGAAGACAGACGCGGTCGGAGAGTCACGCGGCAGTGCAGAAAACGGAGGAGAAAGGAACGGGCGGCGGCTGGCTTGGCTTCGACGGAGACAGAGATTGCGCAGCAGGGCTTCACGAACGGAGAGGAAAGGAATGGGCACGGCGATGCAGATCTGGACGACTGCTGCAAGGTGACGCGTACGGCACTTCACGAACCGGCCGACGGTTGCAGCGACGGATCTGGGTTATGGCGAACTGCAAGGGTGAAGCACAAGCGACGGCGAGGACCTGGACGGCTCGGCGATGCAGATCTGGATGACGATTTGCTTTCCGAGGGAGGCACGACGGTTGTGAGCGGAGAGGCACGGTGGTTGTGAGCGGATGGGCGCGGCGGTTTCGATCCGAAGGAGAAAAGGAAGACGACCGGAAAGAAGAAGAAGAAACGACCGGCAGCTTGTGTGGCCGACTGGGTGAACGGAGAAGAGAGGGATGTGCGGCTGCTAGGGTACGGGAAGGAGAAAGGGATGGAGGACGCACGGGAGGAAGAAGGAAGGAAAAATTTCTTTTTTCTTTTCTTTTATTTAAATAATAAAAATAAAACTAAAATATAAATAAATATATATATAATAAATTTCTTTTTCTTTTCTTTTATTTAAACTAAATAATAAAACTAAAATATAAATATATATATATAATTATATTATCACATTTTCAAATCTTCTTTCCCCCTTCAACATATTTTCTTCAAAACAATAAATCTTGTACAAATCGAAAAAATCTCTTAAAATAAAATACCTTCGAGTTTGGGGCGTTACATTCTTCCTCCTTAAGGCGAAAGTTCTAATCCTAAATAACTCTTGATAACGAGTCCTCATCTCTTCTTCTCGCTCCCATGTCGCCTCTTCAATTCGATGATTCCGCCACAAAACCTTTACTAATGGAATGCTTCTATTACGAAGCATCTTTACCTCTCTAGCGAATCTCCACAGGTTGTTCTACATAGCTCAAATGCTCATCAATCTCCAAGGTTCATAGTCCACGACATGAGATGTATCGGCCACATACTTCCTCAACATCGAAACATGGAAAACATTATGGACTGCAGAGAGTGATGGTGGTAATGCCAAGCGATACGCCACAACACCAACCCTCTCTAAGATCTCAAATGGTCCAACAAAACGAGGACTTAACTTCCCTTTCTTCTCAAAACGCATAACACCCTTCATAGGTGCTACCTTCAAGAATACCTTTTCTCCCACATCAAACTTAAGGTCTTTTCGCCGTACATCTGCATAACTCTTTTGTCTACTCTGCGCTGTTTGCATACGTGCTCTAATCTTTTGAATAGCCTCATTAGTAGACCGAACTAATTTAGGTCCCATCAACCTCTGTTCACCAACCTCACTCCAACAAATAGGGGTTCTACAACATTTACCATACAAAGCCTCAAATGGTGCCATACCGATGGTAGCCTGGAAACTGTTGTTATAAGCAAACTCCATCAAATGTAGATGAGAGTCCCAACTACCTGGAAACTCTAGAACACAAGCTCGTAGCATATCCTCTAAAACTTGGTTCAAACGTTCAGTTTGACCATCAGTTTGTGGATGAAAGGCTGTACTGAAATCTAATCTCGTACCCATAGCAGTCTGAAGTCCCTTCCAAAACTTGGAAGTAAACCGTGCATCCCTGTCAGAAACAATCGATACAGGCACTCCATGCAGTCTCACAACCTCAGTTAAATACAACTGTGCCCACTTACTAGCAGTATAAGTGGATTTCCCTGGTACAAAATGTGCGATTTCGTAAGCCTGTCTACAACAACCAAAATCACTGTGAAACCCTTCAGGGTCTTAGGCAGCCCTGAAATAAAATCCATCGACACATTCTCCCACTTCCACTCTGGCACACTTAAAGGTTGTAACAAACCTGCTGGTTTCTGTCTAGGTGCCTTAACCTGCTGACATACTAGACACTTACTAACGAATTCCGCCACTTCCCTTTTCATATTCCGCCACCAATAAAATCGTTTTAGATCCTGATACATTTTCGTACTACCAGGATGCATGGAAAATGAAGAATTATGGGCTTCATCTAGTAAGTCAATCTTAGCTGCACTGTTCGCTGGCACACACAAACGTCTCTCAAACATCAATCCACCATCAGAGGATATGGAGAACTCATCAGTCTGCTCTGTTCCAACAAGGCGACGTCTCTCCATCAAATAAGGATCATTACTCTGAGCATCAACAATCTTCTGCCTCAGAGTCAGTTGCACCGTTAATTGAGCTAACTGTGAGGTGACTCTCCCCACAGATACTACAATCTCAGCTCTCTCCAAGTCTCGATGTAATGGTACCTGTCTAGTAATGAGTGCTGCCGAATGTGATACTTTTCTACTAAGAGCATCAGCCACCACATTCGCCTTACCAGGATGGTACAATATCTCACAGTCATAATCCTTTACCAACTCGAGCCACCTTCGCTGTCTCATATTCAACTCCTTCTGAGTGAAGAAGTACTTCAGGCTCTTATGGTCAGTAAAGATTTGTATCTTTTCACCGTACAAATAATGTCTCCATATCTTCAATGCAAAAACCACTGCTGCCAACTCCAAATCATGTGTGGGGTAGTTCTGCTCGTGACTCTTCAACTGACGAGAGGCATAAGCAACCACCTTACCTTTCTGCATCAAAACACAACCCAGTCCTTTCTTGGAAGCATCACTGTAAATCACAAAACTTCCGGATCCATCTGGTACTGTAAGGACCGGTGCAGTAACTAACCTTTGCTTAAGGTTCTGAAAACTATCCTCGCAAGCTGGACTCCAAACAAACGGAGTTCCCTTCCTTGTCAACTGAGTCAAGGGAGTAGCCAAACGTGAAAAATCCTCCACAAACCTCCGGTAGTACCCTGCTAAACCCAGAAAACTACGAACCTCACTAACTGTAGAGGGTCGAGACCAACTGGTAACCGCTTCTATCTTTGCAGGGTCTACAGAAACTCCCTCACTGGAAACCACATGACCAAGAAAAGCCACCTGCTTCAACCAAAATTCGCACTTAGAGAATTTAGCATAAAGTTTATTGACTCGAAGAGTCTCTAACACTTTATGTAAGTGTTCCTCATGTTCGGCCTCAGTCTTGGAATAAACCAAAATATCATCAATGAAGACTATCACAAAAGTGTCTAAGAAATCCTTAAACACCCTGTTCATCAAATCCATAAATACTGCAGGTGCATTAGTCAAACCAAAAGACATTACCATGAATTCATAATGTCCGTACCTCGAACGAAAAGCAGTCTTAGGAATATCACGGTCTCTAATCCTCAACTGGTGATAACCTGACCGTAAGTCAATCTTAGAGAACACCGTGGCTCCCTGTAACTGATCGAACAAATCATCGATTCTAGGTAAAGGATATCTGTTCTTGATTGTTACTTTATTCAACTCTCTATAGTCAATGCAAAGACGCATCGACCCATCCTTCTTCTTCACAAACAATACTGGTGCACCCCAAGGCGACACACTAGGTCGAATAAAGCCTTTGTCAAGCAACTCCTGTAACTGTACCTTCAGTTATTTCAACTCGACAGGAGCCATCCTATAAGGGGCTCTAGAAATGGGAGTAGTGTCTGGCTCCAACTCAATGGCAAAATCAATCTCTCTATGTGGCGGTAGTCCTGGAAGATCTTCTGGAAACACATTGGGTATTCTCTTACCACAGGTTCTGAAGTTAAGGAAGTCTCATCTTCCCTAGTATCCACCACACTTGCCAAAATACTCCAGGTACCCTGGTTGAGCAGTTTACTAGCTTTCATAGCTGAGATTACTTTAGGCAGTACTACTGTTCCTACCCCTTGAATTTAAAGCTAGATTCGGTAGGGGGACTGAACACAACCTCTTTACGAGAGCAATCAATACTAGCATGATTAGTAGCTAGCCAATCCATACCTAAAATTACATCAAAGTCACGCATATCTAATACCAACAAGGTTACGTCCAGCACACGACCAGCTATCTCAATTTCACATGCTTTAATCTTTTCCTTAGACAACATAATTTCTCCAGACGGTGTAGACACTGACAAAACATAATCTAAGGGTTCCACCTCTAAGCATGCATGCGTCACAAAAAGCGATGAAATAAATGAATGAGAAGACCCCGAGTCAAACAAGGTCAAGGCAAAATGCCCTAACACTGGTAATGTACCTGTCACCACTGTGCAGGCCTTCTCTGCTTATGATCTATTAGTGGCAAAGATTGTACCCCGCTGTGGAGGTTTCGCTCCCTGACTGCTCTGTCCAGCCCCAGTAGATCTCAAGGGACATCGATCAGCCATGTGTCCCTCTTGCTTGCACTTATAACAGACTCTCGTTCCCATCAAACAACGACCCAGGTGGTGTTTCCCACACGTATTGCATAGTGGCTTCTCTCGAGTAGTGTCTCCTGCCCCGCCAGAACTCTGCTGGAAACTGCAAAAAGGATCGCCTAATCTCAAGTTCCTCTGAGGAATTCCCACAGTTCTCTGCTCTGCTTTCCTCTTTTGACCAGACGACGATCCCTTATCAAAACTCCTTGCCCGAATTTCATCCTTCCCAATGCTCATATCCACTGCCAGGCGCAGCGCTTCAGCCTGGGTAGTGGGCTTTAGTGCTCGCACAAAGCCTCTAATCTCATCTCTCAATCCTTTGACGAACCTATCAGCTCTAGCCTGCTCATTACCAACAAGTTCAGGGGCAAAACGCGACAGCATATCAAACTCCTGGTCGTACTCCTCGACTGTCATATGTCCTTGCTTCAATTCCAAGAATTCCTGGCTTTTGGCGTCTCTAAGGTTAGCCGAGAAAAACTTGGTATAGAAGCAGTCTTTAAACTGATCCCAGGTAATCTGTCTCACATCTCCACCTAGCATACGCATCGTAGTTCTCCACCAGATAATACCTCTGTCCCTCAGAAGAAAAGCAGCACACTGAACTCTATGCTCCTCTGGACATCTCATGTAATTAAATATGGTTTCCACAGAGGACAACCACAACTCAGCTTTAGTAGGATCCTCCAGTGACCCATCAAACGTCTGAGGGTCATATTTCCTAAAGTCCCTCAAATGTTTCGCCTCAGCAGAAAGTTGGTTCGGTAATGTCTGCGGCTGTTGTGCAGCCAATCCTTGCGCAGGAGGGGCTGCTGGTGCAGGTGGAGCTGCTGGTACAGGGGGAACCACAGGTGCAGGTGGAACTGCAGGTGCCTGCTGGTTCTGAGCTATAGCCGTCATAAGCTCCGTGAACCTCTGCTCCATGTGAGCAGACAGTGCAGCAAACTCAACATGAGTCACGGGTGCAGTAGGAATTCGCTATTCAGCTTGACCCTCAGTAGGTTGATTACGACCTGCTCCTCTACCCCAGCCTCTACGACCTCTCTACGTACACCTCTCTTTGGCGGCATAATTCCTATTATCCACCAACAACACTCTTTAAAAAGTCTTAATCATAAGCATAAGAGTCTTTATCGTCATGCAATCTAGTTTAATTTAGGCAAACTCATGCAAATAAACCATACATATAAGCATAAAGATACCTGACGAGAGACGAAGGGTCGCGTTAGCCATAGGGACATAAAACATAGACTTACATCGTAAGTCAGTCTACAGAACCTAAAACTTAGGCTCTGATACCAACTGTAACGACCCAACTTTTCTAGGTAAGTCGAGGTCGTTAATTTTTGACAAAAGACTTTGGTTGATACAAAATGAAATGTAAGCCAATTGAAAAACAACTTTAAGTCAGGCCTGATTTTCAAATATTCCAAAAACTTAAAAAAAGTATTTTACAAATAAAAGTTTGTAAGCTAAGTTTCAATACAACGTCTTAAACCTAAAAAAAAACAATAAGCGGAAGCAAAATAACACATTTCCTATGGCAATCACGCTTCCTTCCTGCCCCTCGCCGGTTTGCCGCCTTTATTACCTTTGCTGAAAATTAAACATAAGAAGGGTGAGTATAAAAATACCCAGTAAGAGACCCTCTACTGGTCCCGTCAGGGAAAAATAAATTGTTAACATTCTATTGGGACACCCTGTACAGTCGCAGTCTTGTGATCCCGTAGGATGCACATTTCAGTCTAACGCCTCGAGGGACGTACATTTCAGTGTAGTGTTCTGCAGAAACACATATCAGTCTAATGCTCCCGAAGGTGCAGAATAATTGGTGATCCCGTGGGACACCTACAAAGCACACATCCCAATAAAAGCTAACAATTTTTCCCCTCAATCCATTCGTACCATCTTTCAGTTACTTCAAAATATAAAGTTCTTTCACTCAACGTTCTAACAGTCAACTTATCTCACTTTAGCCCAATGTCTGTCAGTAACATACTAATACGTCAGTCAATCAAACTATATAGTCATAACGCCTCTCAGTTCACCAGCACACAGTCATACTTTAGTATAACGTACACCCAGTCTAAACGACAATCACAAGTTCACATCCGCATCTCATACAAACACAATCTACAATTGTCGTCCTGTCTACATCCACACACATATATATATATTCCAAGACAATCACAATATGCATTCAACATCAAGTCTACTTCAATCCATGTGTATATATATATTTTCAGTCATCCACAGTATACATTCAACACCGAACCTACATCCATACGTATATATATATTGTCTCAACACATTTACTCAATCAGAGGTGACTAACATTACAATTCAAAAGCATAGGTGAGTCCAGTAGAAAATAAAATCCCTTACCTCACTTTTATGCAAGTTCTTCAATCTACTAAATCCAATGAATCAAATCCTAAACATAATCAATCATAAAATCAACATCTTTCTAAATAGTTTCAACCATTCAAATTACCCCATATGTAAATTCCACAACTTACCCAAGAAGTGGAAAATCAAGTCCACTTCAACCTTTTGGAAAATCAAGGATTCGCTCACTGAATCAAGATGTACCTTCAAGAATTAAGCATTTCGCCAACAATTAAATCCAATGGCAGCATTCAACAAAAACCAAGAAACCAACAAAAACCATAACTTGTTCTTACCCAAATATGAGCCCAATGGTTCACGGCGAGGCAAAAATGACAATCAAGAACGAATCAAGCGGCTGTAAATAGAGCAACACTGAATGCGACTCAACTGGAAAAGAAAATCGGCTTCAAATCGTAACTCCGTCTTACAACGAGCAGAAGAACGTCGACTTGATAGGGGACACGTAATTTAGGAAGAGATCGACTTGGATCCGTGTATGACTTCACGAGATGTATGCGTCGACGGCTTCACGGAGGTGAAGACAGACGCGGTCGGAGAGTCGCGCGGCAGTGTAGAAAACGGAGAAGAAAGGAACGGGCGGCGGCTAGGCTTGGCTTCGACGGAGACAGAGATTGCGCAGCAGGTCTTCACGAACGGAGAGGAAAGGAATGGGCACGGCGACGCAGATCTGACGACTGCTGCAAGGTGACGCGTACGGCTTGCTTCACGAACCGACCGACGATTGCAGCGACGGATCTGGGTTACGGCGAACTGCAAGGGTGAAGCACATGCGGCGGCGAGGACCTAGACGGCTCGGCGATGCAGATCTGGACGACGATTTGCTTTCGAGGGAGGCACGACGGTTGTGAGCGGAGAGGCACGCGGTTGTGAGCGAATGGGCGCGGCGGTTTCGATCCGAAGGAGAAAAGGAAGACGACCGGAAAGAAGAAGAAACGACCGGCAGCTTGTGTGGCCGACTGGGTGAACGGAGAAGAGAGGGATGTGCGGCTGCTAGGGTACGGGAAGGAGAAAGGGATGGAGGACGCACGGGAGGAAGAAGGAAGGAAAATTTCTTTTTTCTTTTCTTTTATTTAAATAATAAAAATAAAACTAAAATATAAATAATATATATATAATAAAATTTCTTTTTCTTTTCTTTTATTTAAACTAAATAATAAAACTAAAATATAAATAAATATATATATAATTATATTATCACATTTTCAAATCTTCTTTCCCCCCTTCAACATATTTTCTTCAAAACAATAAATCTTGTACAAATCGAAAAAATCTCTTAAAATAAAATACCTTCGAGTTTGGGGCGTTACACCAACTCACACATCAAGAGGTAAAATGTCACAAATGCCCTCGTTATTGATGTACATTTGATACACCTTATACACGTCTGATACACCTAATACCTCTTGATACATTAAGTCCATTTATGAGTTAGTTTGATTAGATTATGTCACATATACATGTATTACAATTAAGGGACACTTGCGAAAATGGCAAAATAAGTTATAATAATTAAGTCCATAGAACACATACTTTATTATTTGAGAAAATGACAAAAACAAAGACCAACTCACACATCAAGAGGTAAAATGTCACAAATGCCCTCGTTATTGATGTACATTTGATACACTTATACACGTCTGATACACCTAATACCCCTTGATACACTTGATACTTCTTACTGATACACTTGATACATTTGATAGATACAATTCATGCACTCGGTACTCATTGATACACTCGATACTTTTTGATACACACCTGAAACATCTTCATACACATAATACTTCTCGTTCCACATAATACTTCTCGTTACACTTGATTCTTCTTGATACACTTGATACCCCTGAGACCTTGATACACTTGATTAGTTTGATACACTTAAAGACTTCACTTATAAGTTTGATACACTTGATACACCACTAATAAACTTGTTATACTTCATTGGTACACTTAACAAATTCGATATGTTTGACGTACATGCACTACAAGAAATTTACCCTTTGTCGATGACAAATATCGTCAGTAAATCTTCAAAAACTAATCAACTTTTCTTTTGCCAACGAAATTAAGCTGTCAACACACACCGTCAGGTAGGTCTGTCGGAAGATCCTCTATCAATGGCAAAAAATAAACTGTCAGCAAAAATAGGAACTATCGATGAAATTGAACCATCAGTGGGCGTGTGTGTGCGCTCGTGTGTGCGCATGTCCACGTGTGCTTGGGTGTGTGTATGCGCACATACATGTGTACGTGAGTAGGTGTGTGCGTGTTTGCGTGTGCATTTGTGTGTGCGGTTTTGTGCGTGTGCATGTGTGTGTGTTTGTGTGGTGTGCCTATGTTCGTGTGTGTGTGTGCGTGTATGGGTGCACGCGCGTGCAAGTGTATGTGTATGTGTGTGCGCGTGTGATTGTGTGTGAATAAGTTGATATTTTTTAATGTTGAGTTTCTCCCAATTTTAAAACAATAATTTAATTATCTTGATATTCAAGCCATTAATATTATTGTGAGATAAAGATAGTGAATAAGTTGATATTTTTTAATTTTGAAATTCAGTTAAAGTTATTTTGATACAAAATCTATTGCTGAGATTATCATATTCTGAAAAATAATAATTTTGTTATTTTGAAATTCAATTTGGTTATTTTGAAATTCAAATTCAATTAGGTTATTTTGAAATTAGTAAGATTAAATAAAGTTGAAGTCTTGAATCCATTAGTTGAGTCCCGAGATATTAAGAAAAAAGTATGATATGAGTTTATGTATCTTTTTCAGGTAAAAAATAATTAAAAGCTGATAAATGCATAATATAAATTAATTACAATATAGAAACAAGATAATTTTAGTTGGAGAATGTGAATATTTTGGTATTTTATAAAATATTATGCACGTAAAAAATGTTATTTGCTAAAATTAACAAAAAAATAGTTTTGCCATTTTTCAAAATGACCCATAAAAATGTTGCTATATCTCTTATGACAGAGTGTATATCTACTGGTTCATATTCGACATGTTTGTTGCTAATAGAATTGGATAAAATCGCATTATATTGAAATAATTACACGAATGACACTTTTAAGCCAATATTGGTAGAAATTATAGTTTAATTAATGTTATTAAGTCAATGAACATGGTTTAAAAGTCCTTCTAAACACAATTAATGTAGTTGTTTTTTAATTTTAACTCATTTATACATCTTTATGCATATGTGCGCGTGTAGGTAGGTGTGCGTATGTGTATGTGCGTGTGTTCGTGCGAGTGTCCGTGTGCATGTGTGTGTGGGTGTGTGCATGTTTGTATGTGTTTGTGCGTGCGTGTGTGTGCACGGGCTATTGCGTGTGTGCTTGGGTGTGTGGGTGTGCTCGCGCGTGCGTGTTTGTGCGCGTGTGCGTATGTGTTTACGTGTGTGCGTGTGTGCGTTTGTGCATGTGTGTGTGCTTGTGCGCGTGTGGATAGGTGTGTGTGTGCATGCGTGCGCGTGTGCATGTGTGTGTGCGTGCGTTCGTGCGTCTGTGGGTGTCTATGTGTAGGTGTGCGTGTGCACGCGTGTGTGTAAGTGTGCATGTGTACGTGTGTGCGCAGTGCTTCTATGCTTGTGTGCGAACAAGTTAATATTTTTTAATGTTGAGTTTCTTCCAATTTTAAAATAATAATTTAATTATCATGATATTCAAGGCATTAATGTTATTTTGAGATAAAGATAGTGAACAGGTTGATATTTTTTAATTTTGAAATTCAATTAAGGTTATTTTAATACAAAATCTATCGTTGAGACTCTCAAATTTCGAAAAATAATAATTTTGTTATTTTGAAATTCAATTTTGTTATTTTGAAATTCAAATTCAATTAGGTTATTTTGAAATTAGTATGATTGAATAAAGTTATTAATATGTTGAATTAATTAGTTGAGTCTCGAGATATTAAGAAAAATATTATGATATGAGTTAATATATCTATTTCAAGTAAAAGATAATTAAAAGCTGATAAATGCATAACATAAATTAATTACAATGTAGAAACGAAATAATTACAGTTGAAGAATGTTGATATTTTGGTATTTTATAAAATACCATGCACGTGCAAAAAATGCTAGTTGCTAAAATTCAAAGGAAAAAGTAGTTTTGTCATTTTTCAAAATGACCCCTAAAAACGTTGTTATGTCTCTTATGACAAAGAGTGTAGATCTACTGATCCATATTCGATTTGTTTTTTTGTTGGTAAAATTGGATAAGACCGCATTATATTGAAATAATTACACGAATGACAGTTTTAAGCCAATATTGATAGAAATTATAATTAATCAATGTTATTAAGTCAAATGAACATGGTTTAAAACTCTTTCTAAACATAATTAATGTATTTGTTTTTTAACTTTAATTAATTTACACATCCTTGTGCGTGTGTGCATATGTGCGCGTGCGTGTGCGTGTGTGGATGGGGTGTGTGTGTGTGCGTGTGTTGTGCACGTGTGCGCTGTGTGTGTGCGAACAAGTTGATATTTGTTAATGTAAAATTTCTCCCAATTTGAAAATAATAATTCAATTATCTTGATATTCAAGTCATTAATGTTATTTTGAGATAAAAATAGTGTACAAGTTGATATTTTTTAATTTTGAAATTCAATTAAAGTTATTTTGATACAAAATCTATCGTTGAGATTCTCAAATTTCGAAAAAAAATAATTTTGTTATTTTGAAATTGAAATTTAATTAGGTTATTTTGAAATTAGTAAGATTGAATAAAATTAAAATCTTGAATCAATTAGTTGAGTCCCGAGATATTAAGAAAAAAGGATGTATCTTTTTCAGGTAAAAAATAATTAAAAGCTAATAAATGCATAACATAAATTAATTACAACGTAGAAACGAAATAATTACTGTTTGAGAAGGTGAATATTTTGGTATTTTATAAAATATCATGCACACGTGCAAAAAATTCTATTTGCTAAAATTTAAAAGAAAAAGTAGTTTTGCCATTTTTCAAAATGACCCATAAAAACGTTGCTATATCTCTTATGACAAAGAGTGTGCATCTACATATTCGACTTGTTTTTTGTTCGTAAAATTGGAGAAATTGAGGACACAACTCCAATTCCTAGCATGCTTTCTCCCTAAGACTATGCTGGTCCTAGTCGGGGAGTGGCATTTACATCCCAGAAAGACACACATGTATCACCTCGTGTTGGCACTTCCATTGCAATGCACAACTCTGACATATATAGTGCCGACATTTCCTTCCTTAAGCTTGAAAAAAGGTGATTTGATGTCCATAAAAAATTAACTGAGCAGTTAGATATTTTCTAATATGTATCTCACGTAATTTGATGCTCATTGATACTGCAGTACTGTGTCAGGAACGTGTTGATGTAAAATCTTTCAGTTTTGATGGATCTTATTACAAGCTTTCAACTCTTCTTAGCACGACTTCTGACAGAACAAAGGTTTGATATATCTTTACACGATCGCATATCACATATGAACGATCGCATATCCCATCTGAAATATCGATCACCCTTGGTAAAACAACCGTTTAGATATTCTACACGATTGTTTGCTTAAGGATACACGATCATTTTGTAACTATTTTTTTTATTATCCTTTTTTCTTTCTATACTAGAACCAGAATCAATTGTTTGATGATATTAACAACATGTATGATGATCTTCGTGATGATTCTAGTCATCACAATCTGGACAAGAATGATGACCATCAAAATAACAAACATGTGATCATCCATGAGAATCCATTTGTTCAAGAGTCACATCTTCAAGAATCTACTGTAGAAACTCAACAGTTAGTGTTTAATTCATTAGTTACCGCTTTATATTGTTTAAAATTGCTTAGATTATAAATAAACAACAATAATTTTTTTTCTTTTCTGTGTAGGGAACAAAAATGAACAACGCCTCAACATCAAGAGTAGTCAGGCAGTGATATTAGCATATATGGCAGAGATGCACATTTGATATTAACTATAAGTAATATAGCAGAAAATATGGAAGGTCATACTCAAACAGAAAAGGGATTGCTAGAAATGATTGAAAATCTTCCGTTGGTAAGCCAACCACTTCCACTTTGTGAGATGCTACCATTAACTACTGTCAACGGTCTTGCATTAGTTTAATTGGTATGTGTGCCCTAAAGGGATAAAAGCTCTTGGCAGTGAAAGATTTTACAAAACCATTCATCAATTTTAATTTGAAAATTCCAAAATACCAGTACATTGACAATATTTAGAATCAAAGTTCTAAATAAAGAACTAAATATGCTTTTAAATTAAAAGATACATAGAACTGACTCTTGTTGACGTCTTTGAATCTATAATCCACCGAATTGGGGACACCACCCGTTGGAGACCTTCCTATCTTCGAAGATGAGATTGGTTTGTGGAAAACAATTGGAATGAAAAAAAAATTTAGAGAGAAACTATGTAAACCCCCAATATCAAGGTATTTCTCTCAAGCTAAATTTTTAAAATTTTATTAAGATTTTAAGGAATTTGGTTGTGGTGTGGATTTAGCAGGAAGTGAAGGGGCTTTTATGAAAAAATATACTAATACTAAAGGTTAAATAATAATAATAGAATTAATGTTATTATTAATTTAAAATATCAATTCTTTATTGATTCACGTGCAACCCCATCTCTTTCTCCTTCACTCTTCCTCTTCCCGTGCCCACCGCCGCCTGCCTCCCTTAGCCATTTTATATTACTCTTGGACGTCAGCCGGCCACGCCGTCACCGATCCCTTCGTCTCCGTTGAAGCCGAAGCACCGTTCGTCGTGAGTTCGAACTCTCGGCATCGCGTCTCACCTCTGTTTTCCAGCCAAGCTGTGATTCATTCGCGCGTAGCTCCTTCGACGTTCGCGCCACCACATTCTGCTCCAGGTGACGAGGAGCGTCACCGATTGACCTATCATCTCACCGGCGTTGTTACTTATTGAAGCAGCCGTCGACCAGACCTGAGCCCGTCACGTCTGTTGAAGTGCCGTCGCGCGGCTCTTCACCTTCCAGCCATGGGTTGTAAGCTGAAGTTTGTTTTTCGTTTGTTGATTAGATCTGATCTATTACACGCGTCGATTCCAGTTATTCGAAGTTGTTGCCCCCATTTTACTCTAATTTTTGGGATTTTTGTGGTAAGTTGTATTGGTGAGTGTGGTGGTTTTACATTGTAATTATCCTTGGGTTGTAGTTTTGGATAATTAGTTAAATTGTTAATTGATTCTTGAAGTTAGCGTTTGAGTTCTTTGGATTCACAACTAAATTGTAGATTTGTTGGAGTTCGATTCGCCAATACTTTGATAAGCTAGAATTTACATTGAGGAAATTAAATGAAAGAAAGTATTGTGAAAGTAATTGAGTTCCATATTCTTAGTATTAGGTTTCCTTCGTTCGAGAAATTTAAGTAACATTAAAGTAAGGGTTTCTATTACTGGACTCTTTGAAAGTTTTGAAATGTGTTGACTGTTTGGATCTCTGGACTTAGTATGGTTTACCAAATATGTAGAAGTAGATATGATGACAAATGTATATTATGCCAGACTAGTATAGAAGTAGATACGATGGATAATGTATTTGTAAACTGAGAAAGGTGTTATGTATATATATATATCTTGACTGTCTGGTGTGTTGTTATAGTATCAACTGATTTTGTGATAGATTGAATAGATTGAACGTAAGTGTGTTAAGTTGGATTGATGATATGATTGTAACGACCCAACTTTTCTAAGTAAGTCGAGGTCATTAATTTTTTTTACAAATAAAAGACTTTGATTAATATAAAACAAAACGTAAGCTAATTTAAAAACATCTTTAAGTCAGGCCTGAATTTCAAACATTTAAGAAAACATAAAAACAATACTATTTACAATAAACGTTTGTAAGCAAACTTTCAATTCATCTTAAACCTCACAAGAACCCATAAGCGGAAGCAAACAACATATTTCCTATGGCAGTCACGCTTCCTTCCTGCCCCTCGCCGGTTTGCCGCTTTTATTACCTTTGCCTGAAAATTAAACATAAGAAGGGTGAGTATTTAAATACTCAGTAAGAGACTCTCTACTAGTCCCGTCAGAGGGAAAATAAATTGTTAACGTTCTATTGGGACACCCTGTACGGTCGCAGTCTTGTGATCCCGTAGGATACACATCTCAGTCTAACGCCCCGAGGGACGTACATATCAGTCTAGTGTTCTGCAGAAACACATATCAGTCTAATGCTCCCGAAGGTGCCAAAATAAATTGGTAATCTCCGTGGGACACCTACAAGGTACACATCCCAATACAATCTAACAATTTTCCGTTCATTCCGTTCAATCCATCTTTCAATTACTTCAAAACACAAAGTTCTTTCTTTCCACGTCCTAACAGTCAACTTATTTTACTTCAGTCATATGTCTGTCAATAATATGCTAATACATCAGTCAATCAAACTATACAGTCAACACACCCCTCAGTTCATCAGCACACAGTCATACTTTAACCGTAACGTACACCCAATCTAAACGAAAATCACAAGTTCACATCTGCATCTCATACAAACACAATCTACAGTCTTCGTCCTGTCCACATACACACACTTATATATATATTCCATGACAATCACGATATACATTCGACGTCAAGTCTACTTCAATTCATATGCATTCATATATATTTTCAGTCAATCCACAGTATACATTTAACACATACAATTCACAGTCATAAGTGAGTCCAGTAGAAAATCCCTTACCTCAAAGTTAGGGAAGCTCCTTAATCAACTAACGTCCTCGAAACAATCCTAAGCATAACAACACAAAATTCAATTACTTTCACGATACATATGTCACTTACTTTCCTCAACGTAAGTTCCAACTCACCGATATATTGGCGAACTGAACCTTCAACAATTCACAAACGGGTTGTGAATGTAAGGGAGCCTAACGTTACTCCCAACACCTCAACGCACGAATGTCGAACTCGCAGCAAAAATCCTAAGTGTGGGTCGGTCAGCGGTCGGCCAAAGGGAACGTGGCGGCTGGGCTTCACGGATGGAGACCGTCGCGAACAGACCGCCGAATCTGAACGGTTACAGCAAATCTGAACGGTTACAGTAAATCTGAACGGTTACAGCAACTAGTCGGCCGACGTTGATAGCAGGTGGAGCGGCGGTTGTGAGTGGGGAGCGTGGTCGATGGAGACAGAACCGGCGGAGACGGTTGCAGAACCGTGGCTTCGACGGAGACAGAACCGGCGATGGAGACGGCAGATCGGCGCGCGGGACGACTGCTGCAAGGTTGCTTCGCGAACCGGAGATGGAGACGGCAGATCGGCGCGCGAGACGACTGCTGCAAGGTTGCTTCGCGAACCGGAGATGGAGACGGCAGATCGGGCGTTCGGCTTCAGTAGGGGAAGATGCGGCGATGAGGCTGGGTTTGGACGGAGCGAAGAGGAGAAAGAAGAAGGAGATGGCCGGGAGATGGTCGATGGCTTGCTGGCGAACAGAAGGAGAAGAAGAATGGAGGTCGGCGGCTTGCTGCGAACTGAAGGAGAAGAAGAATGGAGGTCGGCGGTTGCTGCGAACGGATGGGGTCGGTCGCGGCGCTGGGGGGAAGAAGAAAAGAGAAAGAGAGAAACGGAAGAAGAGAAGTCTCGGGCGTGCGCGTTGCTGGGCTGAGGACGGCGGGTTGCTGTGGCTGCGCAACGAGAGGAAGGGGAAGGGCGCACGGGGAGGAAAGGAAAGAGAAAAGAAATGAAAAAGAAAAAGAAAAAAGAAAAAAGAAAAGAAAAGAATATATATAATAAAGAATTTTCTTTTCTCTTTTTTTTTATTTAAATTAAATTAAAAAATATATAAAAAATAAAAAAATGTATATATATATATATATATTTTTACCTTTGGGGCTTTACAATGATGAAGTAGTTTGACTATACTAGGAATGGATTGATTAAATGTTTATAACGGACTAAGGGAAAATTGTTAGCTTTGTCGATTGGGTAGTGTGCCTTGCAGGTGTCCTACGGGATCACCACCTGTTGTGCATTCTTCGAGAGCACTAGAATGACATGTGCATTCTTCGAGAGCAATAGACTGACATGTGCATTCTTCGAAAGCACTAGACTTACATGTGCTTTCTGAAGAGCACTAGACTAATATTTGTGTCCTTTAGGGCATTGGACTGATTATGTGTATTTCTACATGATCACAAGACTTTTAAAGTGCAGGGCACCTCCAATAGGAAGTTAACAATTTTATTTTTCTTCTAACAGGATCAGTAGTGGGTCTCTTACTGGGTATGTTTATACTCACCCTTTTATGTTTAATCTTTTTCCGCGAAACTGCCATAGGGAAATGTCCTTCAAATTGCTTATACTTTATATTTTTTTTATTTTGGTTTTCTTTAGTAATTGAGACTGTTTTGGGTTTCATGATTGAACGACTTTTATGTTCTTGAACTTTCTTTATTATCGATACTTTTACACTTTCAAAATTTTATTTGAAATAGAGCCCGAATAAAAACTCTTTAATGTTGTTAAAAAATATATTTTTTTAAATTATAAAGTCTTATGGTTAAAGGACGAATCTAGTCTTAAAGTAATAACTTCAGCTTAATTCGAAAAATTAGGTCGTTACAATCTATTTTGCATAAAAGAAATTTTGGTTAAGAAAAGCTGTTTTTCTTCTACATATTTATAACTCTCTTTCTTTCATTGAGTAGGAGACGGGATAGGAGAAAATCATAGGATTCTATTAACTTAAAAAATATTAAATTAATAGAAGTTTCAAATCAACTAACTAATTAACCATTAATCAATTAGTTAATAATTAATTAAATCATATTTAATTAATATTTCATTTAAATCTTATTGAATGAATATCTCTCCAATACCTTATAGTTTTATATTAATTTAATTAAATCAAATTTAATTAAATAATATTAAACTAAACTATTAATTAATTAATAACTAAATTAAATATTTTATATTTAACTTAAGTTAAATTTGAATCATATTCTAATATAACTTTATCTCATAACTAAATTAAATTTATATAATAAAGTTTCATTAACATATAAACTTTATATTATAATGTATCACTGTATATTATACTAATTATACTAATTTCCAAAATAAATTTGAATATTTCAAATTAGAACCAATATAAATAAATCACATTATCATTTTGTATCATCCATTACTTTGTATTTAGTCATACTAATTGGATCAACCTAATACATAAAACAAATATAGAAAAATTAAAAAAAAAAAAAGCATGCACAAATAGAGACAAATAGACATTGATAGCTATCTATCTCTATCTATCTGAAACAAGCACACATAAATTGTTATATTTCTCTATCGATAGACAAAAATAGCAGTCTATTTATATCTACCTGAGATACAAACATTAAAAAAAAAAAACCTTACCAATAAAATTCTTGACTTTATTCTAAATGCAACACGTTCTCAGCCCAAGAAGTCAAACAACTCTTCATTGTAAAAGTAGCTTTACTTCTTTCATCAAACCACTTTTGCAATACATCTCTAGCTAATTGAACTAAGCATGGTAGCTACAGGTAGTTCTCTAAGATCTTTAAAAACTAAATTTACACTGTCTACACAATTTGATGTCATCATTCTATATATGAAACTCATTATACCTGAGATAGATTCAACCAATTTATCAAAGAACCTTGGAATCAACATGTATGATTTAACTGTGTCACCTTTTAATATCTTTACTATGTGTTCTTTTGCCCTCCAAGCTTTCTGCTAACTTATATTAACTCCAAGATTTGTACATGCCTTATGCACAATTGCTTTCGGAATGAAACGATCAGTAGACATGAACCTGAACTCATCTATCAAGCAACTGTCAATTACTGTTGAAGAAGCTTGCATATGACAACTAGTATTCAATGAACGGTCATGTTCATAATTCTACTTATCCATCCAATTGAATCTGTTCACATATTAAATCAACTAGAGAATTAAAGCTGACTCGGACATCTACCAAAATTTCAGCAACTAAGTAATTCTCATAAATATTACATCCATTCCATTGACCTCCATAAAAAACAACAATAGGAAAAGACATTATAATCTGTAAAAAAAAAAAAAAATTAAGTATTTAATTGGGATAGAAAGAAATAGATAGACATGAATATACATTTATTACTGAATAAAAGAATGAAATGTACAAAATGATAATACTAAACACAATGCAAGAATAAGTAAACGATCGTGCAATGAAATAATATACATTAAACGATCCTATTAACCGTGATAAACGACCATTTAACAACGGTAAATGATAATATTGATTAAAATAAATTATCGTGTTGACATGGGTACACGATCATATGATATTGGTGATCGTATTGAATAGTGTAAACAATCGTCTTGTTATCGGTACACGATCGTGTTAATATTTGTAAGTGATTCTATTGATAGTGGTAACTGATCGTGTAATTCCATGTAAATTATCGTAAAAAACTTTAAACTATCGATCTTTATAATGAAGTACATAATTCTTACATTAATACTTAAAATTTGTTGTAACGATCCAACTTTTCTAACTAAGTTGAAGTCATTAATTTGGACAAAGAGACCTTGATTGACACAAATTATAGTAAAATTCACTTGAAATCATACGATCAAAGAAAACAAACTTAAGTTCGGGCCCTATTTCAAATAACCAAAACTTTAAAAGTACTATTTACAAAACAACAGTTCGTAAACTCAGTTCCATCACAAAATTTTTAAACAACCTCATGTACAAAGGAAAAAACAAGAAACATAAAGCGAAAGCATTTGAAGAACATTCCCTTATGGCAATCACGTCTCCTTCTTGTCCCTCGTCGGTCTACCTCCTTTGTTACCTTTGCCTGAAATAGTTAAACATGAAAGGATGAGTATAAACATACCCAATAAGAGACCCGCTATTGGTCCATTAGGGGAAAAAGAAACTGTTAACTTCCTATTGGGGTACCCTGCACAGTCACAGTCTTGTGATCCCGTAGGATACACATAATCAGTCTAACACCTCAAAGGACACATAAATCAATCTACTGTTATGCAGAAACACATATCAGTCTAATGCTCTCGAAGGATGCACATATCAGTCTAGTGCTATCGAAGGATGCACATATCAGGTGGTGATCCCGTAGGACACCCGCAAGGTAACTACCCAATAGAAATCTAACAATTTTCCCCTCAATCCATTCTAAACATCTTAACACTCATTCATAGTACAGTCCAGCTACTTCAACATATAATCCTTTCACTTAACACCCTAATAGTCAACCTATCTCACTTGAGCCCAATGTCCGCCAGTAACATATCAATACATCAGTCAATCAAACTATATAGTTATAACACCCCTCAATTCACCAGTACACAGCCCTACTTTAGTATAACCTACACCCAATCTAAACGACAATCACAAGTTCACATCCACATTCCATACAAACACAATCTACAATTGTCGTCCTGTCTACATCCATACATATATATATATTCCCAGACAATCACAATATGCATTCAACATCAAGTCTACATCAATCCATGTATATATATATTTTTTTTCAGTCATTCACAGTATACATTCAACACCAAGTCTACATCCATATGTATATATATCGTTTTGACATCTTTACTCAATCAGAGGTAACTATACAGACAGCACAATTCAAAACTATAGGTGAGTCCAGTAGTAGAGAATCCCTTACCTTATAACCTTACTTAAGCTTCTTTTTCAAACTAAAGTGCAACGAACCGACCTAAACATAATTGAAGAGAAATCAATCACTTCCACAAACAATTTAATCCATTCAATTCACTCTATATGTAAATTCCATAACTTACCCAAATTGTGGAGAATCAAATTCTAACGGAGACGGATCGGTGCAACAAATAACCGAACAATTCAGATCTAAACATACATGGCGTGACAGAACTGGAGTGACTCGGGCTAACGGTTATGCGACGATAGGAAAAAATTTGCTTGACGTTCGGTGTAGGTGGAAGACGGTGGTGAAGTTGATTGGAGAAGGAAAAGAGAAGGAAGAAAAGAGAGATTATGCATACACTGTGAGAAGCACACAAAAAAATTGAAAATAAATTGAAAAGAAGAGAGAGATAAGTCTGAGGGAGAAATATTCATTTCCTTTTCAAAGTGAATTGCAAAGAAATTTTCTCAAATTGAAAAGAAAGGAGAAATATACAAAGTCAGCCACCGCTTCTTCTCCCTTCAGTTTGCAGTTTTCGTCTCCCTCTCTTCTATTATTAAAATAAATAAATAAAATATCACAACCCGACTTAACACAAACTATTTACTCCAACTTTTTAAACTACAAATTTAATTTCTCAACTTTTAAACTATTTTAAACTTACAAATCTACTTTATTCATTTCTTCAGATTTATATCTAACAAATAAAAAAAAATCAAAATTTATAGACACTTAAAACATAAAATTGAAAGACCTATTAAACAATTGAAAGGTTTAAGAGGTAACTAGACAAACTTTAAAAGTTCTAAGGGAAAGAATCTTTTGTTTAACTATTACAGTAATTAATTTTGAAAATATGTTATTTTAAAAAAACTACAAGTGTTTGACAACTCTTTGAAAGCTATTGAAATACTCTCAAATTGTATTTTAAGCAATTTTAATAAAAAGAAAGTCTACATAAAAAAATTACCCTTTTTAAAGGAACATTTTTTCTCTAATCACTCCAATGGAACTCAAACACGTACTTCAAGTTAATTCTGGTATCCAAGAATCAGTCTCATCCAACATAAACAAGAACATTCAACTTGATAGAACTTCATTACCTCATTTTTACAATTCCCAAAGTTACTAAATGAAGGACCATTCCTAAAACATACTTACATCCAACTTTCTCCATGAATAAACTTATCGTCTTTTATGTACTGATGAATATAGAGATGGAGCGATCAGAGTTTGTTTATGTACCAAATTAGAGTGAGTTGAGAAAAGAGTGGATTTACACAAGGACGAAATGGCTGGCTGCTGCTTGTTCAAAACTGAAAGTTAGGGTGACCTTGTTTCTCATAGGGACTCAGCAAATTGAGGGGCCTCCAGGTCAACTTCTGGTCTCATTATACATGCCATTAGCCATTCAACGTTGAAAGTCCATATCCCTTTTTGTACGGCCACCAAGGCTTCCTCCACGTCTTCCTCACAAGCCACAAAGATCGTCTTCCATACGTTGTTTACTTTATCTAGCTCATGAATCACCTAAATTTTCAAGCATAATGAATTTGCCAAATGAGAGAAAAAATTATGTATATACTACAAGGAAATTGCAAGAATTCACCCTATCAAAAAATATTAAACAAATTCTTGTTCTAGTCCCTAAAATTTTCCATCTTTTCCCAACTTTCAAAATGATTCCTATGAGATATATTCCAATCACATATAGCAGAAATGACCGATGAGTATTGGATAAATGAATATTAGTTGATAAAATAATTTACAAAATACTAAAATCGTTAGTTGGCTACGTTTTGGAAGCTCGATGATTAAAATGGATGTTTTGAAAGTTCTAAGGCTAAAATGGAATTTAAATCAACATAATAGTAAGTTCAAGATCAAAGACAAGCTAAACAATAAAATGTTGCAAGCAGAAAACAATCTAATCATAATTAGAAACATGAATGTATGTATTTGTAAACCAAATCACAAAAAATAACTCCAAATTTCGATCTAGAGACAATTAAAAACTTGAACAAATTTGATAATTAAAGAAACACGGAGATGGCCATATGACCCCTTGTGCATAGACTTTTTACATTACATGCTCAATTCCTAGGATCAAAACAAACATAAATATTAAAGACTTAAGAAGCACATACACTCTAGTTTGGCTAGTGTATCAATAAACAATATGTATGGAACACTCGGAGAACACGTGTTGAACACTAGTTAGTATACAGTAGATGTGTTAGACAACAAGTATTCCAATGCAATAAAGGTCAAGATTGGTCACACACACATATTAAACTCTTGGCTTTGAATAAGTTTTGAGTGAAGGACAAGCTTATTTTTAAGCATATAAATACATAAACTTATTGACTTTGAATTTCTATATAAATATGATACATACTTTTTAAATTATATATATTAAAACTGTGTTCTAGCACTATCCTATATTTTTTAGAAAAAAATGACACGTCACCATGTCTATGATTTATTGACCCATGTCTAGAATTCGTATACGTGCTTGTTTGTTGAGAACTTCACGTCTTCATTAGATGGGAGGATAGCCATATTATAGTGGTTGTATATGTAATATAGAGAACCAAACCTAGTACTCGAGATTTGTACAATAACAGAGAACTTACATTTCACCGGTTGACTTGACTATCAGGGATAGAGTTTTAGGTGGTGGTTGAGCGTGAGCTGATATGCAAACATCATACCCTTCAAATAAAGCTCAAGAACATGCTTTTGCCCTGAGAACTGCAGCTTTTAGGCTGGCTCGATACTTCGATATGTAGTCATCATCATTTAGTATGTAAGGCAACTCGTCTGCAGATCAATAAGGAATTAATCAATCAAAAATTAGGTAGGATGAAAAACATAAGTGGAAGAAAATACATTACGCTTTGATACTAGCAAGCCATTCGAACTTACCAACAAATCTGCCTTCCGTTAGGTTTCCTTTAACCAACTGGAGGAGAAAATCCAAGCTCTGAGTAATTTGCAATTAACTTGCAATTTT
The DNA here is from genome assembly GCF_000004075.3 of Cucumis sativus. Classification (NCBI taxonomy): domain Eukaryota; kingdom Viridiplantae; phylum Streptophyta; class Magnoliopsida; order Cucurbitales; family Cucurbitaceae; genus Cucumis; species Cucumis sativus. The sequence continues at coordinate 11,962,752 of NC_026658.2, forward strand.
AGTAACAAGATATAGTAAAAATTATGAGCAAGAGCACACTGACACACTTGAAGCCACATGGTAATGCATATGCTCGATAATCATTGAGAACATTAACGGAGAAAATAAAGTTAAGAACAGTAGCTTGAAGAACAAAAAACATTCTACAACATAAAATCTTCAAAAACACATTGCTTAAAATCAAGTTTACTAATATAAAAGGTAAGATATTACGTTCCACTCTCCACACTACTGAAGTTCAACATTTCACATGAAAGAAATGAAATACTACTCTCAAATATAACTGAAAAAAGCATAAAGGGTAAAGAAAAAGCATAGAGAAATGCAAAAGAATCCTTGGCTTTGATATATTGAAAGGTAAAGAATATCAACCATAGATGCCCGGGAGAAGAACTCCTACAAATACACACTTAACGCAGATTATCATTCGCTAACATGAGACCTTCTAGAGGAATTCTGTTAGGATACTTCCAAACAAGAACAAGATCTTAATTTATTATAATGAACTATAAGAAAATACAAGATAAAGTATCACTTGGAACCTCCCTCTTGAGTACTCTCACCCAAGCCCTAGATCACTCCCCAGAATTCTCCCCTCACTTACCCTCCCTCCATTTATAATAAGATGTAACCACACTTACATAATAACTACTAGTAACTTTCTAAATATCTAATTACCCTTATACCCTAACCTTATAATAATCTAAGTATCTAACATTACCCGATCCTTCAAAACACCTTGTCCTCAAGGTGTGCTTACAAACATGATCAAGGCCCCTTTCTCTTTTTTTCTCTTTTTAATTGCAAACAATCCCCAGCATTCTGCTCTTCAATGTTGAAAAAGAAATCCTCCCCTTCGGCTTTGAAAAACTCTTGATTCCAATAAGGTCCATTGACTTCAGCCCACAAAGCAGCCCAATGTACTTGAATTTTCCTTTTCCAAAACACATTGTCTTAGTTAACCCTTTGCATATCACCAACAAGTGTTTAATTTTCAAACTCTTCATCTCTAGTGGGCTCGGCCATAATCAAAGTGTTGCGTCAAGACCAAAATCATATTGCCGCCGGTTTCATTCCTAGGACCCACCTACATACACGTTTTTCTTCCCTCCTATTTTTGGAACTCTCCACCCACTTCATCTACAAAATGATGTGCCCCAATGTTTTATTTAGAATAAGTTGAAGCTCATTTAGAGTAAGTTGAAGCCCACTTGAAATAGTAAAACCCAAGATTGTTACTTTTGTCCTAATCCTCTTTCCTACCAATTTCTACCACGTCATTGTCACCATCATGTGTGCAGCAACTTCTTCCTCGTCACGTGATTCACCCCTATTCCAGACCACCTTCTCGAGCCTCTGTAGACCGGTAACTGTCGGCTTCTTCTTTCTCCATTGCAACCAGCCATTTTGTGTTTCTTTGAGCAACAAATTTTTCTCCACTCGCGTCTTCATTTCGAGCCTCACAGGTAATCCTCGTCGACCTTCCTCTATAGTTTCTTCTTGGTCACTCTTTGCCATCCTCTTCACCTTCGTTGTATAACCGTTGCAATCGCGTTTTCCTCGATTCTTCTATGGATTTAGCAACTTCTTGGAATCCATCGATTTATGGACCTGAAGATTCCAATCCGTTCTAAATAAACACAATCCATGATCAGTGCCACTGAACACAGGCATTTCAACCTTCTTGAATTTGCTATGATCGTTCGAGTTTTCATCCCTTTTAAAGTTGTTTGTTTTACCTTCTACCTTGATTTCCTTCAATGTCTTACCTCCACCTTCGATGATACTCTCAATCGTTGGTCCTTTGCTCGACGATCCTTCCATTCTTCCGGAGATTTTCGAATTATCCTTCTGCTATTCCTTCGATGCATTTAGCAACCGTTCTTTTTCCAACTAGATGACCAGTCTTTCGATGCTTTCTGGCAAGGATAACAAGTTTTATTCAATTGCCAGCAACTTGTGTAACTCCACTTGTATCCCCGAGATTTCCTTATCAGAGGTCTCCAACTTCTCTTCGATCCGTTTTTGTGCTGCTCTATCGTTCTCCCAAGTTAAAACGCTCTGATACCAATTTGTTAAGATACTGTAAATATACGGCAAGTGTATCTTACTTTATTGAATTACCTCAACGAATTACAGTATAGAGAATAAAAAATCACTCACATCTACTTCCTAAAGGCACACTCCAGTGAGGATCACAACAAAGAACAAGAAAAACTAAGAACAAACCGCAACCATGAAAATGACCAAAACAAACAATAAAAAGAACTTGACTTGGACCCTCTACTTCTCCCGAGCACGAAAGACCAGCCTCTACTTCTTTGGAATATTTTGTCCCCTTTCTCCCTCCTCTTTCCTCCCTTTTATTTTGCTTTACTAACAAACTAATGGGAAAGATCTCCTCGATATTTTCTCCTCCTATAATCTCTCCTATATTCTCGTGTGGGTCAATATTACCCTTTTTAATTCTTCTACTGTATTTAAATAATATTGGAGACATATACTTCCTAACAAGAACAAGATCTGAATTATATTATAACTATAAAAAAATACAAGATAAAACCAAGTATAAAGCACTTGGAACCCTCCCTCTTGAGTACTCTCACCCAAGCCTTATATCACTCCCCAAAATTCTCCCAACTTACCCTCCCTCCATTTATAATAACATGTAACCACCCTAGTTACCACACTTACATAATAACTACTAGTAACCACACTTACACAATAACTACTAGTAACTTCCTAAATATCTAATTACCCTTATACCCCAACCCTATACTAATCTAGGTATCTAACAAATTCCATAACATAATGTATTAGGGGAAGAAGGAAATCGAGGATAAAAACACTAGCTAGCCAACAAATATCTTTCATTAGTGAGCTTGAGCCATTTTACACGTAAAATGGGAAAAGTAAGCCTGAAACCCAAATTAGCCTAATGGTTGTCTTAACAACCACTACCCACCATCACGATAGAAACAACTGAGAAGGAAGAGCATGATACAATCCAACTCAAACATAAGAATTGATTTTGATGTTTAATTAAAAGTAAACAGGCAGTAGAATAAGAAACTATGCCCTTTTAGATCTAGAAGGTTCACAACAATTTCCAGCCTAAGCACAACTACGAGGCAATGGAAGAATAACGACAAAGGCCTTGTGTGCATGGAATCGCTAACTTTTGTGCAAATGAGATGATTATCGGTATTCAAAGGCCAAAAGGATACATAGAAGAGTGTTCGTCTAAGGTTGCAAGACTAACCCTGAAAAGAGAGCAATACAAAAATTTAGAGTTTTCCGCAAATTTCCTGTAATGACATGAGTGCTTGTACTCCCATCAGCAGTGAGAGAACCACCAAGCTCCTCAATCATCTGAATCAGAAAACAACTGCACATTAGAGCAGTCACAATTTGGAATAAATAGAACTTTTTATTGTTAGAATCTTAGAATATTTATGAAAAGTTTATGGGAATATTTTTCTTAATTCCTAAATATTTTCCTTTTTTATTCCTCTGTATATTCTATTTATTCTCCCTTGTACCTATTGTATTTTTCATCAAAAAATAATAAGAAGAAAAATATAGTGGTTTTTCTCCTGGTACACAGGTTTCCACATAAAGTTCTGTGTTTATTTGTCTCCCTTTCAATATGGTATCTGAGCAGGTGGTCCAAGAAGGTCTTGTGTTCAAGCCTCGCATTGTCGTTTCCTCCCCAATTAAAATCCGTTTCCAGTTGTTGGGCCTTTCAAATATTTCAAGCCCACAAGTGAGGAGAGTGTTGGTGATATATAATTGAATTTTCTTTCTTTTTTTAAAAAAGGATACGAGTCTCACTATTATTAATATAAAGAAAGAGACAAAGCTCAATGTACATGAGGATTATACAAAGAGCAAAAGGGGAGAGGAAGATCAACAGGCGCATCCGGGCATCTCAAACTAGGTTGACACCCCCTTAGTGCCCTCAAAACATCCAAAAAGCGACAACACAAGATCAAAACAAAAAGCCACAAAAACAAAGACAAACAAAATGATAAAAGAATCTTTCCAAAGCAAAATCATAATCCAAGGCAGCATGCTGAGAACAAAGAAGAATAAGCCTTGATTGGTTGAGCAAAAACTGTTTGAAGCAGAGGGTTGATCCGAAAGTTCTGATCATCACAATATCCTACGTCGAAGATCTTCTTTTGCATTACATTTTCTAAAATTTCCAATCCACTCTGTTAAAGGCCTTTTCAAGGTCTAATTTAATGATCCATCTTTTCTTTTTTCGGATACTATAGACCTCCACAGTTTCTTTTGCTATTAAAATAGGATCCAATATTTGGCACTCTTCCAGAAAGCCACATTGTAATGGAGAAGTATGTTAGGATTCTAACAATAAAACACAAAATATCCTAACCAAATGGCTAAACAGAGGCAGCACTCTGTAATTCTTTATTTATGTAAAAGCCAAAACACATTCAACTGTAGTAGATATGAAAAATAAAGGATGAACAACATAGAAAACTTACCCAGCTCCTTTATACGGGGCTGGATACCCTCAGGCTACAACAGCCTTTACTCTCCTTGAAATAACCAAAAAAGACCTAGCCCCCCTACCCCAACATTACATATTTATACCTCTCTCTCTCATCCCTCCTGGCGGGCCCCACCTGCACGATCCTCTCCCATTATTCTCTCATCATTGGTTGCTAAGGAATTTCCCTTTCTACCGTTCCTTTTATAGGTATAGATAATAGGAGGTCTTACAAAGTAATACTGGCCTGACTTTCTTTAATCTTTCTGCGAGAACCTTTCCAAACAACTTATAAATTAATGTTGAAACAACTTATAAGCCACACTGTAATGACATTCCTTCTCTTGACCGAACTTCAATAATCGACAACTTATATTTATCCACATAATCAGCAAAACTCTTAATCTGCCACTAGCTTCAAACAAAGACCCAGCCAATTCCTTTTAAACTCCATAGTGCCTTTATAATACAACTGGCAATCTCTTCTCTTTTGGTCTCCGGAATCAATGCTCTATCTGGATTAGCTTTCTTCAAAAGATTTTTAATAGCCAATTGTTTCGAATGGCCCATGAATCCTCTAGTGTTCCATGATATAATCTCCATCTTTGCTACCTCTGCCTTATATCAATTCAATTTCACATGCTGCCAAGAAAGGAACCAACTCTTGAGGGGGAAGGATACTTGCTGACCTGCACAAAATTTCTTTTTATGGGGAGGAAAACAATTTAATAAAATCTGGACCAAGAGAGTCAATGTCCTCTTGTTTCTCTGTCTCTGATTGAATTATTTCTTCCTCAACTGGTTCAAATTCTGCACTACTTAAACTGGTGACTGATTCAACTTCCATGAATTCATCTTCTAGGTTCTCAACTTTTTTGAGACAAGAAGTATCTTGCACAAAATTAAAGAATGAACCAAAAAGTTTGGAGGAGGATTGAGAAAATTTATTACTTAAGGAGGAAGGCAGTACTGACCTTTTGCCAACTGAATTTGGAATTTGTATCTTCACACAACTTTCCTCTAATAAATCAGAATTAGCCAAGCTCATCCAAATGTTGCGAAAAGAAGTTCTCCCTTTGGTATAGGTCTTGAGGTGCTCATAAATTTTTTGGCATGTATTGGAATAGCTTTCATTGCAGAGGATATTTTAGTCTTGGGAGAGGCTGGTAATTTTGGTTGAGAACTGAAAACAGGAGATGGCCAGCAAGTGAAGTTCCTTGATGGAGGAGAGGACTCTGATTCTTCCTCCAATTCGTCAGAATACCAAAAGCCATTGGTATTCTGATTAATAAAATTCTTGGGGCCTACCATCTGTGTGTCAGATTTTAAAATGTCTGCAGATACATTAAGTTTGAAAAAATCTGGTTGGGGAGGGCTAGGTGAGCTATTTTTTGAGATAATAAAATACCGGCTGGCTGCCTTTTCTACTTTCAAGGTCTGTTTTTCTCTCTTTTCTGTTGAAGTCTTTTCCCCTTCTAAGTACGTGGAGATGCCAGCTATACCCAAATTTGAATTTTGCCTTCTGAAAATTTTTTTTCCGGCGAGGATTCAAGGTCTGAAACTCTTTCCGGTCGAACAAGGTTTTCTTCTTCATCCAACTTCCTAAGTGCTTCGAAAGGATTTCTTGAGATGGATGGGGCATTCTGTTTGAGAAAATTCAGGTATCTGGGAGACCATCACTTTGGAGCCCTTCATCTAAAATCACTGAATTTATTCTACATAAATCAATAGGATTGGAAAAATCACTTTGAAATAGATCAGATTGGATTATTACAGGAGCTTCTAAGGGTTCAAAATCCCCAAAATTAAGGGAAAATTTTCCTCAGTTCTCACTCTTTAATTCTATAGTTGCTGGTAAAAATCCGCAAAGATTTTTCCAAACTTTAATTCTTGCTTCAGAGAACTTGATCAGATTGAGTGTTTCTAAGATTATACTTTCTAGTCCACCAAAGTAGCTTAAGCTTAAGGCTATAATTGAATTTTCTTTCAACCACCAGCTTAAACTTTTTGGTGAATCGGTGGTTTAATATTTATATTAATATTTTATAAAAAAGTATACAGCTAATGCCATATAAAATAAATAAAGAAATACTATAAAATCTACATCCATAAAATATGCATGTGAACACATATCAGAAGATGGATATTCGTAAGTTAGAAAGACCGATAACAAAATGTCATAATTAAACAACATCATTAATATTATGGGTAGTTTCAAGCTTCATTTGTCTATTCTAGGTAGGGATATTGAATAACTCTTAAAAATAATATAAAGATTGAATCCCTAAACTTCATGTGCTTGCTAGTATACAACCTAAAAGTTCAACAGTTAAAGAAACTGATTAATCATTTTTGGCAGGATGTCAGATTCGCCTTTCGAAATCCTACATGAGTAGAGCCAGCCAAATAAGCCAAGCCTCTTAAGGAATATGGAGAAGTTCAATGACTGGGTATGTATATGATAAGCCTTAACCTCAATTTTATTTGTCAATAATGGAGGGAAGGAATCAAAAGCTTCTCTAGCTCTCCCAATTATTCTAAGAAACCTAATACAAGGTATGTCAAAACATACCCTCCCCAAACAATCATAATAGCATTTATATGAAAGCATAAAAGACTCATGGCCCCCTTAACTAGCAACATTCAGACCAACAAATACAGCTTCCCATCCTCCTCTCCTGAATCCTTTCTTGTGCCTACGGGTGTACACCTTCACTACCATGGGCCTATCAGTATTTAGAGATCGTAGAGGCTGTATGAGCCAAGGAGCTGGAAGAGTAGGATTAGGGAAGTGTGGAGTTTTCCGCTCTTTGTTTGGCCAAAAGTGTTTGTGGACTCCCGACAAGAAAATTTCAATTTTATGCCTTATTGACTTCGTATGTCCTAGGCCCTAAGAGTTCAAAACTTTCTAGATTTCACAACTTCTTGGACCACTCCTTGTGCCAAACACCCCTTTAAAGAATACTAAGCCAAGGATATAAAACTTCAATACCATCAATAGAAAATCTCATAAAAGAAACATGAATGATGAATATTTTAGAAGACTATAAATTGGTACCGTACCTTCATGAGCTGAGTTTTCTTAGTTTCGTCTGCAATGTTCATCAGCATAATTTTAAATGATTTTCCTAATGTGTTCTCTTCAGAATTGAGGTCCTCTGATGCCACATTTACACTTCCAAATTCTTGACAGAAATTTTGTGTACACTGATTGGTTGGATTTTTAGGATAAATACTTGATAAAATCTCATGCTTTGAATTGGCTAAAGAGCATCCTGGAGAGCAGGTATCGTATACATCACTTTTAGGATCAAGATTTTTGTTAGAGTGGGAATGGAAATGGTCCAGATTGACTCCTTTTACTTTCTTTGACTTCAGGGAAGAAAGTGATGCTTCCCAAACTCTCTTTGCGCTATGTTTAGAGCAAGAACAATGTGTCTCATCCAAATTACCAAGAGTATTGGATAATTTTGCAATACTAGCTGTCGTGTTGTTCTCTATTTCTGCAAAAGAAACCAGACCGTTGCTGTCATGCACTGCATCCTGGTTTAAATAAACCGTTATGAGATAATTAAGCAACATATGGAGAATAATTTAAATTGTACTATCTTGTGGAACAAAACCTGAATTACACATACCCTGAATTTCATTTTCTTCTCCAAGGGGCACTAAAGTTACAAACTCGTCATGTTGAAAATTCAAATTTTGAGTGGTATTGCATCAGTTGCATTTGAAACGTTGCAACCTCGATTGGCAACACTGATTCTTGCAGCATACGGGGCTTCAGGCTTTAATAGAGAAAGTAACTTTGGAAAGTTAGTCGAACACATTGAAATTCCCTGAATGTGCGAAATCCATGGATTTTATTACACATCCCAAAGGTGAACGACTTTGAGGCATCTTGGTTATAATCAATTGGTTCTCGAAGTACGCCACCTTCATCCCCACTACAAAACTATGTTCTGTCGAGCTGATAGCACACTTGTTCTTTAAGAACGTCTTGAAGTTATGGAGAGTTCCATCAAGCATTGTGAGTGACAGGGATGGTAGATTCATTGGTACTCTCTGGACCGAACTATTCGCCTTCTTGGGGACACGCCTAAATATATCCTTAAGCTGCCATCCTCAGACGAATGGCCAAACTGAAGGATTCAATTGTATGCTTAAGGAATATCTACGACATTTTGTTGATTCTGGACAAAAGAATTGGGCCTAGTTGATGGATGTGGCTCAATTTTGTTTTAATGCACAAACTAGTCTATCCACAAGAACGAGTCCTTTCGAAATCTTGAGTGGAAGACAACCTATACTGCCTCATATTGTTGATCATCCTTATGCCGGAAAAAATCCTCAAGCTCATAACTTTACGAAAAAGTGGGAGAAGACTACGAACATCGCTCGAGCATACTAAGAGAAAGTCTCGAAGCGTATGATAAGAAGCATCATCCTCTCAAGTTTTGAGCGGAAGACCAACTCTTCATAGAGTTTAAAGCAAAGCAAATTTGATTTAGAGGACATCAACATCAGCATCTCACCAGAAAATACGAAGGGCCTGTTGAAGTTCTGAAGAAAATTGGAAATGCATCCTATAGGGTATCGTTGCCTGCATGGATAAAAAATCATCTAGTAGCTCATGTGAGCAACTTGAAACCTTACCATCAAGATCCAGATGACCAGTAGTGCAACAATGGTGTATGGTCATCTAGTGACCTAAAGCAGAAAGACGATAAAGAAATGGAAGAAATCCTTCCTAAGAGAGTGAGGAAGGGTATACCCATGAAGAAGATACATGAATTCCTACTGAAGTGAAAGAACCTCCATGTGGAAGAAACACGTTAGGAATGTGCTGAAGACCTTGGAGCGTGAAAGAAGAAGATCGAGGAATTCTAGCTTCGCCAGTCGACAGGGACGTCAATTGTTTAAGTGGGGGAGAATGTAACAAGCATGCTTGTCCAAGGCGCTGTTTACTTATGGCCGCATGCCCAAACACCCCCAATTTACATTGTTTTTATGTTTTGTATTTAGTTTTACTTTTTGCTTTCCTTTTTATGTCATAAACCTTGGGTGTGACTTGGCTTTTTCTTATGCAAGCCTACCAGAACTAAAAAAGTCTAAAATGTACTATAGATGGGACATAGTAGTTGAATTCCTGCCCAAGCCTTGTTGCACTCTTCGCAATCAAAGTTTTTCTTTGCAATTGACAGTCTTCAATGCTTGCTTTAACGATATTTTCATTGAATTTCTTTCTCCTCACGTTTTATAAAACATTTTCTTAAGAACGTGAAGAGAGGCTACATCGTATCATGTGTTTGTCCGTGGTTTCTGGATTTTGATCAGCTAACTTGTTGTCTACGTAAAACAAGTGCAACATAATCGCTCCTCTCGTGTTTGAAAGCTCGCGATTGTGACACAAGAAATGCACTAGCCAAGAATGCACACGAGGAGGGCTACACGAAATGCCAAGCACGCAACCATGTGAGGTTCACAATGTGCTTGTGTGTGAGGTTAGCACGCGGGCATGCCCAACACGCGTGAAAAGCCTCTTGTGAGATTCACACACAGTAGCCAGCGCCCAACCAAGGCCCTACTACCCACCCATTCGTGCCAGGCAGTGTCATATTGCGTGTTGAGCTATTTTTGGTAATTTTTTGTGTTTTTTAAGTATACTTTTGATATTTTATTGGCAAAAGATAATTAATTGTACTATTTTACCATTATTTCAGGACATGAGAAGATCATACAAATTTATAAACCAAGGATTTGAGCTTGTATCTATGAGTGGAAAATGTTTTATTTAAAGTGATTTCAAGCATGTTCTTAAGTCATGATTTATGACGGATTTATGATAAAATGTTTAAGTTATGTTATGAAAAGTCTTTCAAGGGTGTTATTGTTTAAAGGTATTTATTCAAGCATATTGTTTACTCTTCAAAATGCATAATATTCAAAATGTTTTCCCACTTTCTAGGTAGAGATCGTGTCCTCTAAGCCTAACTTGCTACTACCTGTCTACTAAAGGATTTCATTTTGTTATCATATGTGTCCTGTTATTTTGTACTAATGATAAATTAGTCTTTTGTGCTATCAGACTTAGGCTTTTGGGAAGGTTTAATAAGGTTTTGTTCTAGATAAATAAGATTACGTTTTTTCTATGTAAAACTTGTCTAAGGTTGTTAAATGAAAAAGGTTTAGCCCAATTTTTTAGTAAAATTTATGTGTTATGTTTCCGCTGTTGTTTAGAGTTTAAAGGTTCAGGCTAAGGGTTAAATGGTGTCGTTCTTGACGTGGGTGCTATCGATTGGCTTCACGCCATATCTCGAGCCACGCAAGTAGGTTCTCGTGGTGGGGTGTGATAGCCTAAGTTGGCTTATTAACGGTTAAAATGTAAACATGTCCATAACAAAATAGTCGGGCGAGGCCCATGTGGACCGACTGGTAAAGGTTGAAGAGCAAATGCTCTACCTAATGAAAGTTCCTAACTCAATTCGCTTCTTGGAAACCCGCCTTGAAGAAATTTTTTAGAAAGCTGATGCTATTAATTAAACCACCACCCAAAATCTTAAGCTAGTGATTAAAAGTAAATTTAATTATATATCACTAACAATCCCCCACTTATGGGTTCAAAATATCTAAAAGGTCCAACAAGTGAAAATCAATTTTAATTGGGAAGGAAACACCAATACAAGGTGTAACGACCCAACTTTTCCAAATAAGTCGAAGTCATTAATTTCAAATAAAGACCTGAGTTTACGCAAAATCTCAATCTCAAATAATTTCAAAGTCTCAAAGAAAACAAAAATTTATATTTGGGCCCTGTTTAAAATAGCCAACACTTTCAAGAAAAGTTTACTAATTCGTGAATACAGTTCAACTATAAAATTTTCTAAACAATCTCAAGAACTAAAACAAAACATGAGAAACAAAACATTAAGCGGAAGCAAATTAAAATATCCCCTATGGCAATCACGCTTCCTTCCTGCCCCTCGCCGGTTTGTCGCCTTTATTACCTTTGCCTGAAAAAATTAAACATAAGGAGGGTGAGTATAAAATACCCAGTAAGAAACCCTCTACTGGTCCCATCAGGGGAAAATAAATTGTTAACATTCTATTGGGACACCCTGTACAGTCGCAGTCTTGTGATCCCGTAGGATGCATATTTCAGTCTAACGCCCCGAGGGACGTACATTTCAGTCTAGTGTTCTGCAGAAACACATATCAGTCTAATGCTCCCGAAGGTGCAGAATAATTGGTGATCCCGTGGGACACCTACAAGGCACACATCCCAATAAAAGCTAACAATTTTTCCCCTCAGTCCATTCTAAACATCTTAACAGTCATTCACAGATCAGTTAAACATTCTCATCATATAAACTCCTTATTTAACCCCAAACAGTCGTCTTACTCTAATTTAGCCCAAGGTCAATAAAAAGTATATCATTACATCAGTTAACAAGCTAAACAATCATAATCTCCTCCTCAGCCACCAAGGGCACAACCATGACGTTTCCTCCGTTCACAAGCACACAACATAACAGTAGATTATACATTCAGTCTAGACAACAATCAATCTACTAATCAAATCCACACTTTATATAAGCAACATCTACGAGATTCAGTCGTTTCCACATCCTTATCTTTGTACATATACATAACCAGACAGTCACAACATATACTCAACCACAGTCCACATCAACCCATGCACATATATATATTAATTTCTCCCAGTCAAACACACAAACATTAAACTTTAAGTCAATACCCAAACATACATCATAACTGTCGTCCCTACTCAGTTCACATATAATATTTCGGTCCATACAGTCAATACATCTTAATTAGTCAATATATCTTAATTTTGTTGTTGAGTCCAGTAGAAAATCCCTTACCTCAAAGTTAGGGAAGCTCCTTAATCAACTATCGTCCACGAAACAATCCAAATAAGGGCAAACTGAAATCAAAATTCACAATTTGGTTGTGAATTTAAGTGATCCAATAAATCAAATCCTAAACATAATCAAACATAAAATCAACATCTTTCTAAATAGTTTCAACCATTCAAATTACCCCATATGTAAATTCCACAACTTACCCAAGAAGTGGAAAATCAATTCCACTTCAACCTTTTGGAAAATCAAGGATTCGCTCACTGAATTAAGATGTACCTTCAAGAATTAAGCAATTCGCCAACAATTAAATCCAATGGTAGCATTCAACAAAAACCAAGAAACCAACAAAAACCATAACTTGTTCTTACCAAATATGAGCCCAATGGTTCACGGCAAGGCAAAAATGACAATCAAGAACGAATAAACGGCTGTAAATAGAGCAACACTGAATGCGACTCAACCGGAAAAGAAAATCGGCTTCAAATCGTAACTCCGTCTTCCAACGAGCAGAAGAACGACGACTTGATAGGGACACGCAATTTAGGAAGAGATCGGCTACCGGTGGGGACACGGCGTTGCAGATCTGGACAACGGCGCGGAGACAAAGGTTGCGCGGTGCTGGGTAGAGGGTCACACGGCACTGGGCGGAGGGTCACGCGGTGCTGGGCAGAGGGTCACACGACGCTGGGCAGAAAACAGAGGAGAAAGGAGAGGGGAGACAGCCGGCGGTTACAGGTTCACGCGGCGGCCTTGGCTTCGACGGACGGAAGGGAAGAGAGGAGATGATCGGCGGCTGCGACAAATAGAAGAAGAAAAAAGGAAAGAGGTGGGCGGCTGCTAGGGTGAACGAAGAAGAAGAAAGAGATGGAGGACGCACGGGAGGAAGAAGGAAGGGAAAAATTCTTTTTCTTTTCTTTTATTTATTTTAAATAATAAAAACTAAAATATAAATAAATATATATATAATTATATTATCACATTTTCAAATCTTCTTTCTCCCCCTTCAACATATTTTCTTAAAAAAATAAATCTTGTACAAATCGAAAAATTTTCTTAAAATAAATTACCTTCGAGTTTGGGGCGTTACACAAGGACTTGAACATAGGACCTTTTGGACCACCTGCTCTGATACCATATTAAACCCCAAATTCACCCAAAAGCTTAAGCTAGTGGTTGAAGGTAAATTTAATTATATATTACCAAAGTATGAGGTTTCATCACAATACCAATTGGCAATGAGAGGAGTAGCTCATCTATTTTATAAGGAGTCTAAGTTTCCTTGGTTTTTCAATTGTGGGAACATGCCCCTTCAAGATGGTGCCTCTTTGGTTTCACCTATCTTGAACCAAATATCCGTTTAGGCTTAATGAGCTCTAATACCATATTGAAAGCAATATATACGAAACCAAAGCTTACGTGAAAACGCAAGAATCGAAAGAAAAGCATTGTGTTTGTAGAGGCACAATTGGTTGTTTAATATATATCACTAACACTATTGCTGCAATGATCGATCATCTCGATGGATTACCCATTTAAGAGTTGTTGACAAGAGTTGACACTCTAGAATCAAAAGTTGTAAGAACTAGATGTTGTAATTTATGTCCTAAAACTCGTTGTAATCATAATCTATTCAATTAAGTCGTTATTGATACTATAATCTTAAAGCCAATAAACTAAGGACCCGAGGTTATTATTAAGTAAACTTGAACTTTATGTAGAGACATAAAAGTTGATCAAGTTTAAGTATAGAGCCTAAATAGTATAGATTGTACGAATACAGTTAGGCACCTTATTCCAGGACACAATGAATGCAGTCTGCTTTGTATTTAGTATAAACGATGTGATCCTAAATCCTAGAGACATGAAAGTATGGACATCCTATGTAAAGAGTTTACAAAAGAATAGAACCATGAAATAGTCACTTTTAAGTTATAACACCGTTAACTTTGAAAAACTTACTATTTCATTGATAGATATCAAATATAACTTAATCTTAATACTGGGCTAACTATAAGCTTTTGTTCTCACCAGCATGCTTGTTTAAGGCGTTGTTTATCTATGGCCACATGCCCAAATACCCCCAAATCACCTTTTCTTTATGTCTTGTATTTAGTTTAGTCTATTGCTTTCCTTTTTATGTCATAGACCTAGGGTGTGAGGTGTCACACATTTTCATTTGCAAACCTGTCAAAGCTCAAAAAGTCTAAACTATACTATAGGAGAGACCCAATAGTTGAATCCCCAACCATGTCTTATCGTATTCTTTATAATTAAATTTTTATTTGCAATTGAAAGTCTTCAACGCATTCTTTAATGATGTTTTTAATGATATTCTCTCTCACATTTTATAAAACAATTTTTTCAAGAACGAGAAGGGAGGTTATATCATATCGTGAGTTTGTTTGTGATTTTCGGATTTTACATGCCTGACTTATTGACTGAGCAAAACAAGTGTTCTACAATTGTCCGTTCCATGTTTGAAAGATTGCGATTGTTGTGGTACAGAGTGTCACAAGTGTGCTTGTCCAAGGCATTATTTGCCTATGGTCGTATGCTCGTATATCCTCAAACCACTTTATCTTTATGCTTTGTACTTAGTTTAGTCAACTGCTTTCCTTTTGTTGTCACCGACCTAAGGTGCGTCGTCGTTTGCAATTTTCATATGCAATGTTGTCAATGCTAAAAAAGTTTAAGATGTATTGTAGGGGAGGCATGGTAGTTGAATCCCCAACTAAGCCCTATTGTGATTTTTGCAAATCTAAGCTTTCTTTGTAATTGACAATATTCAATTTTTTCTTTAAGGATGTTATCAATGTTTTTCTTTATCTCTCACGTTTTATAAAACCAATTTCTCTCAAAAGATGAAGCGAGGCTACATCGTACCACAAGTTTGTCCGCAACTTTCAAATTTCACAAGGTTGCCTTGTTCATCAATTTAGAACAAGTGTTGCACAATCGCCCGTCCCGTATTTGAAAAGTTGCATTTTGTGACAAGTGGTATTAAAGCTTTGTTAGCTCCTTGGCTAAGCGAGATGCAATTATGTCAACAATGAAACAACTATCAAAGTTGCAACCGGAGCGACTGACTGAGATTGAAGAGGAATTCTTGGATATGAAAGAATTGCCAAACGAAGTAAGATTTCTCTAGACCCAACTTGAGATGTTTAAAGAAAAAGTCAGAGAAATAGACGCATTGAATGCCTAAATAGACAAACTACCCATAAATGAATTGGTGCTGAGGGTTGATTCGTTAGAACATAAAACCACCAAAGTAGGTAGTTTTGAACGTGGAAGTAGCTCTTCAAGTTCTATTGCACAAATGGAAGAGCGTGTCGAAGATTTTGACTTTTGACAAGCTCCAACATAATCAGTTATATTTCAAGAAAGAGAAAAGTGTTTTTGCTAAATAGCGTATCAATTTTCTAGGTCACATCATCGAATGTAGAAAGATTTGAATGGACGAACATAAGTTGTAAGCTATTAAGGAGTGGAGAGCCCCCACTTCCGTGAAAGAGTTACGTTTCATCCTTCAATATATTCTAAAATAGGGTTCACCTACTATCCTCTAGACTCAGTACCGGGAGAAAGAAATAGATGGAAAAAGAAATGGGCTTGGTAATTTTTTTCTATGTAAATAAGAAAAAGAAATCCAATTTGGTACAAGAGCCCAAATTCAATAGCCAGCCCATCAAATGAGGTCAACGACCCTATTTATAAGGATTTTCCATGCAAAATTGCATGTCCATGGAATACTAAAGCCCAACAACTCAAAGCTCTATTTCTAATATGAAATTCGATGGCTATAACACATATACTTGTCAGTTTCTCTCTCTTCTCCCAATTCGAACAATTCGACTTATTCCATCACACTGTTTTAAGTTTATTCCATATGAGCTAGCAAGGGAACCTAATGGACCTATATATCATGGACTCCAATGATTCAAGATTAATTGACAAAATTCTTATAGACTGAGTTAATCAACATTCGTTAACTAACGGGTCATTCATGTATGTACTGGAACGATTCAGAATCACCTCGTTTGTACTAACTACAAAGCGGGCGGCATCCACAATTTCTCTGAAAAAATCTGGGTTACTACAACGTCACCACGATGTACAATTTTCCTGATAAGATGGTACTTACGTTCGATATGTTTTCCCCATTTACGGCTTTTAGGTTCTCTTGAATTTGCAACTGCACCACTGTTGTGACAGTATAAAGTGATTGATAGATGCATATTTGGAACGACTTTCAGATCTGTCAAGAATTTTCTTAGCCATAATGCTTCTGTTGTTGCTTCAAAAGTTGCTACGTATTCTCCCTCCATTGTGGAATCAACTATACAAGTTTGTTTTATGCTTCTCCAAACTACTACTCTTCTATTTAGAGTGAATACTAATCCTGATGTAGACTTTCTAGCATCTTTATCAGTTTGAAAATCATAATGAGTGTATCCAGTAAGGATCAAATCTTTTGTACCATACACGAGAATGTAGTGTTTTGTTCTTCAAAGATATTTTAGAACATTCTTAACGGTTGTCTAGTGATCACGTCCAAGATTGGACTGATACCTACTGACCATCCCTACTAAGTAGCAAATGTCAGATCTAGTACACAACATTGCATATATCAAACTTCCAACAGCGGAAGCATAGGAAATTTTTCTCATATCCTCAATTTCTTGAGGTGTCTTAGGACATTGTTCCTTTGACAAATGAATTCCGTAGATGTATAATAGCATACCCTTTTTGGAATTCTACATTTTATATCTAGACAACATTTTGTCTATATAAGATGCTTGAGACATGGCTAGTGTTTTGTTCTTGCAGTTCTGTACAATTTGGATCTTAAGAACGTATTGTGCATTTCCCAGAACTTTCATTTGAAATTGCATAGCTAGCCATTTCTTGATATTAGTATGAAATCCTATGTCCTTTTCCAATAAGTAGAATATCATCTACATACAAGACTAAGAATACTACAATGGAATTGACGACCTTTTTTGTAAACATAAGGTTCGTCAACCTTTTGTATCAAAGCCATAAGATTTGATCATAGTATCAAATCTTATATTCCAGGATCTAGATGTTTGTTTTAATCCATAAATGGATTTTTGAATCTTACAAACCTTTTGTTCTTGATCTTGATCTATAAACCCCTATAATTGAGTAATATAGATACTCTCTTCAAGATTGTCATTAAAAAAAAAGTTGTCTTGACATCCATCTGCCAAATTTCATAATCATAAAACGTGGCGATGCATAAGACTATTCTAATTGACTTTAGCATGGCAACGATAGAGAAAGTTTCTTCATAGTCTATGTTAGAAAGAGACATGCGCAGTGGAAAAATGGAATACAAAATTCCCCTAATTGCACCTATTTAACTTGCAACCCTAAATTAAAAGAATTAGGGTTTAGGAAATATTATACCTTTGTATCTATTCGAATATGAACGTCTATACCTCTCACAAAATTCCAAAAGTTTTTGAAACCAAAATGTAACACCTTAAACTTAGGATTTGGAATTCGTATCTCCAGCATTCTCTGCATCCCCTGCCACCTGGCAGCATCATCCTTACTATTCTTAAAAACTTATTAGAATGAAATTCCTCTTCACAAAACAACACGAAATCTTTCAGCATGCTTTTCCTCACTCACATGCATCCTAGGAAAATTTCCAAGAGGTCACCCAACATAGAATTTCTTCAAGCTAAGCACGCTTAACTTTGAAGTCCCTATAATCGAGCCACCGAAAAAAAAAGGTTCACATTGTTGGTATAGGTATTAAGTTTTAATTCTTTTCAGTCTTTCTTAACATGACTTTCATGTCCTCAAGGTGCACCTTGTCGGTATACTTGTCGATTTCTCTCTCTTCTCTCAATTCGGACAATTCGACTTATTCCATCACAGTGTTCTAAGTTTATTCCATATGAACTAGCAGGGAAACCTAATGGACTTATATATCATGGGCTCCATGATCAATAAGTTAATCCTTCACATGTTATTCGTAACCTCGAATGGATCAAATTACTGTTTTATCCTTGAGACTACATCTTATTTCTTAAGTCTCATTGATCCACTATTGAACAATTGGTTTAAGGTCCAACCTATAAACTTAATCCCTCTCGGGCTAATGTGAGGGTGGGGCCCCTTGTTCAAGACTTGGATTAGTGCTTAAGAGAACAACCTATCTACTAACCCTAAAACAGGTAGAAGTGAATTTTTTCTTGCATCCTATGTTCCCAGCCATTCATCTGATCTTACCCTTGAAATAGGAGGCTTATTGGGAGAACGTTGATGAGATACCCTCACCTATGCAGATGTAACCCTAAAACAAGTAGAAGTGAATTCAGTCTTATGTAAGTACTTTATAGTGTTTAAGAGAACAACCTATCTACTAACCCTAAAACAGGTAGAAGTGAATTTTTTCTTGCATCCTATGTTCCCAGCCATTCATCTGATCTTACCCTTGAAATAGGAGGCTTATTGGGAGAACGTTGATGAGATACCCTCACCTATGCAGATGTAACCCTAAAACAAGTAGAAGTGAATTCAGTCTTATGTAAGTACTTTATAGTGTTTAAGAGAACAACCTATCTACTAACCCTAAAACAGGTAGAAGTGAATTATGTCTTGCATCCTATGTTCCCAGCCATTCATCCGATCTTACCCTTGAAATGAGAGGCTTATTGGGAGAACGTTGATGAGATACCCTCACCTATGCAAATGTAAGGATAATCTCATGTGAACAGGAGTTCATAGTTAGCTTAGGATTAAGATTAAGCTACCTAAGTCATCAATAAACGAAATAGTCAGTTCTAAACAGTAAACGGTGTTTAACGTAAAAGTGACTATTTCATGGATCAGTCTTATGTAAGTACTTTACATAGGATGCCCCCACTTTCATGTCTCTACATGAACAATTTAGGATCACCTCGTTTGTACTAATTACAAAGCGGGTCACATCTGTAGTTTCTCTAAATAAGGCACTATAGACTATTGAGGCTATATACTCGAACTTGATCCACATTTATGTCTCGACATAAAGTTCAAATGTATTAAAAAATAGCATCAAGACTTAGTTTATTGGATTTAAGATTATAATTTTTAATTTTTCAATAATGATTTTATTGAACTGAATATGATAACAAACTACGAGTTTTAGGACATAAAATCCCAACATATGTATTTTTGCCTCTAATAATAATGTTGAAAGATGTTTATTGATGTTGTCTCTTTGATTTGGAGTCGCCATGTAGGAGTTTCTCTGATTGTGAGTTTCGTAAGAAATTTACATAACCACAAGCCTACCCTCCATATACAGTTTGGTAAGCACATTCAGAGCCTAAGTGAGGAGGTTCGTATTGCTAAAGAGTCCATGGATAAAGCTCAGAGAAAGGTTGGGCAAAATCCTATGTCTGATGTTTTGAGTCGCCAAGCAGGTCTTGCCATTGAGGCCTTTTGGACGGCTGTTAAATTGGAGGAAGCCTTCATGTGTTAGAAGTCCAAGAGGTTTGTGAGTTTCCTTAGAACTTGTGTTACCTCCTCGATGTTCTCCATTATGATTAATGGCTCTTTCAAGGGTTTTTTAATGGGAAGAAAGGTTTGCGGTAGGGTGATCCTTTATCTCCTTTCCTTTTTATCATGGTGATGGAGGTCCTCTCTCGTATGTTAAATCGGCCTCCTCCGAGCTATCAGTTTCACAGGCATTGTGAGAAGGTTAGCTTAACTCATCTGACCTTTGCTAATGATCTTATGATTTTTTGTGCTATGATGATTCCTCTTTGAGTTTTATTAACGAGACTATTCGAAAGTTTGGTGATCTCTCGGGGCTATTTACTAATCTTAGTAAAATTTCTATGTTTGTTGTAGGGGTTAATAGTGATGATGTTTATCGTTTGACTACCAGTTTGGGTTTTGTCCTCAGGCATCTCCCTGTTCGTTATCTTGGGCTTCCTTTACTTTCTGGAAGGTTACGACCTACTGATTGTGCTCTCTTATTCAACGTATTACTAGTCAGATTCATTCTTGGTTTGCTAGAGTTTTATCATTTGCAGGTAGATTGCAACTGGTTCAATATGTGCTTGATAATCTTCAGGTTTACTAGGCTAACGTGTTTGTGCTGCCTGTGAGTGTGCATCATGAGGTTGATAAAATCTTGAGGTCTTATCTTTGGAGGGTAAGGAGGAAGGTAGAGGAGGTGTTAAGGTGGCGTGGGCTGAGGTGTGTTCCTTTTGAGGAGGGTGGTCTTGCTATTCTTGATGGGTCTTCTTAGAATGTTGTGAGTACTATGAAGAATCTTTGGTTGTTGCTGACTAGTTCGAGTTTTCTATGGGTTCCTTGGGTGGAGGCTTATATTCATAAAGGAAGGTCATTGTGGGAGGTCGATTCTTGTGTTGGTCGGTCTTGGTGTCTTTGCGTTATCATGTGGAAACGAGATAGTCTAAAAGAGCATGTTCAGATGGAGGTTGGGGATGGTAGGCATTGTAAACTGTGCCTGGATCCGTGGTTGCAGGGTGGTCCTATCCTTCAACAAGTTGGTGAGAGAGCGCTTTATAATGTAACGAGTAGATAGGAGGCTAGGCTCTCTAAGTTTATTGGTTCGAAAGGGGAGTGGAGGTGGTCGAGGGTGTCTTTGGATTTGATTAATTTATGGGATAGGGTTCAAGTTGTAAGTTCGTGTCCTAATGTTGGTGATAGGTGGGTTTGGGTTCTTGGTCGTCATAGTGGTTTTTTGATTGCTAGTGCATGGGATACTATTCATCCTCGTAGTGTTAAGGTTCGTTGGACAGGTTTCTTGTGGGGTGGGATTGAGAGTCTCGTTATCATTTGTTTTTTCATGTCCTTTTGGGTGTGATATTTAGTCTCGGGTCCTTCAGGTTATGGCTTCCTCTCACAGGATTGGGTATTGGAGGGTTGAGTTGTTTGGGGTTTGTCATTAGAGTATTGGTAAGGGTGTGAGAAGGAAGTTGTGGTATGTTCTCTGGTGTGCTACGATTTATTTTATGTGAAAGGAGCATAATCATTGTCTCCATGGTGGTCAAGCTCGTGAGCTCATTGTTCTGTTTCAGCTTATTCCATCTTGTATCAGTGCTCGTGTTGTTTATTTGCGTGAGGATGCTCATGGTATTATTTAGCTTGTTTTCTTTTGATTTTTGTTTTATCTGCTTGTTCTCGGGCTGTGGGGTTGTTTGGACTTTTTATGTTTTTGTTGCTCTTAATTTTGTTGGGTTTATTATTGTTCTTTCTTTTGATACTTTGGATTCTTCCTATTTTTGTGAGCATTGTCCGCTCTTGTGAGGTCATCCTTGTTGTATTATGATATTAACTTTTCAAAAAAAAAAGAAAGATAATGCAATTCAACTTTAGATAAAAACATGATTCGAATTTTCATTTCAAGAAAATACAAGGGGACAGAACTTTTCTTTCACTATTTCAATTACTAGAATCTAAATTTCAATTCTCACTTTTTTGTATTTTGAATTTACAAGCCTCTTTTTTCTTTCTTTGGTATGAAAGGTGGCAACTAGGCCTTGCTAGAACGAGTGGGGTAACCTTTCTATGGTTCTACACTTAGTTTCGAAGTTCGAAGTTTTCCTCCTACAGTGGATCATCGCTATTGATTTTTCTACTGTTAATTCGACCTCCCACGAATTCTCTTCTTCTAAGGATTCACTTTTCTTTAAGGCTCTGCACTCTACTAAAAAGCCTTGATCTTCTTCCCCCCAATGTTTTCATAAACTTCTTAAGACAGACCCTGACCTTGGTTAGGCTCGGATCTCCTTGGATTATCACCTTCTTCCCCTAATATATCAATGTTAACATCATATTCTTCCAATCCACTCCAGTCGTTCCCAAGGAATACAATCACTGCATTCCAAGTATGGCAACTACCCCTCCCAACTTCAAGGGTAAAAACTCATTCACTACCTTCTAGTCTCCCAGCATTAACTCAACATCTTCACAAATTACCTTCCCTTTGACTACAGTGCCCGAGCCCAAAATGACTCCATAATTCGACGTTTCTCTTGTACTCAGTTGCAACTCTTTCACTATTTTTTTTAAATGAAATTGCGTGTGACTCCACAATCAATTAGTACTATAGCCACCTTCCCTTGTATCATCTCTTTTACCTTCATTTTCCCTAGGTTGGATAATCCCACCACATAATTAATGGATAATTCCACCATCACTTGACTCTCCTCTACGATCTCAGGGGCATTCAATTCTTTCTGATCAATTCCTCCTTCTTCAATAATTTCATACTCCTCGCCTTCTTCCTTGACAACAATCATTCGCAATTCCCTTTGCTCTTTCATCTTGCATTTGTGGTCATGAGAATATTTCTCATTACAACGAAAGCACAATCCCTTCTTTCTAGATTGAAATTCAGCATCAAATAAGCGCTTCGTCTGTCCCTTTTTCCGTACTTCCTCTTTTGTTGTTCCTCGTAGAGTAATAGTTCTCATCGGCCAATTCATTCTCCTTTACTTTCTTCTGTATTCAATGGTATTAGCCTTGGTGCTATTATGGGAGTTTATCACCTTTTCTCCAGAATATCCAGAAAGATTTGCTTCCTGACGTATATCTTCCTTGTTCTCTACCTTTTGCGCGATTCGTATCATTTGTGCTAATCCCTTCGACTCACATAAATCCATCTCGCGTAGATCCATAGTTTCAATCCCGACATAAATGTCTCTTTTACCACCTTCTCTAATAGGTCCGACAAAGGAGCTACCCACTTATCGAATAAATTTTGATATTCCTCTATCGTTGTCTTTTGTTGAATTTGCAAGAACCTTACATACAGCGATTCCTCCCTAACGGATCGAAATCGCACCAATAATCTTTCCTTCATATTCACCCAATCTACAAAGTTCTCTCGTTCTTCTTGAGAACGGTAAAAGTTCAATGCTAGTCCCTTAAAACTAATAGTGGATACAGTCATTTTCTCAAATTCAGTAAGTTTATGAATGTGCAAATACCTCTCTACGCGAAACAGCCAAGAATCAGGATCATCTCCATTGAATATCGACATCTCCACCTTCTTAAACTTATTGCAGTCACTATTACTTTCATCATCTATTTTCTTTCCTTCCTTCCTTGTTTCGTTCTCCCATCTTGGTCACCCTTCGCCTTCGTCCACATTCTTCGTCGATGAATTGTGCATTGTTGTCGATTCCATAATTCGTAACATCATCTGATTCTACCTCTCCATATTTTTGGATAGTTTGGCAACGTCTTTTCGATCACCAGTATCTTACTAATCTCTTTCTTAATGTCCTGTATTTCCTGGTCAAACGTCTCCATCTCTTCGATTCGAGTCTGAAACCATTTGCATTCTTCTTGCCCAAGATCAATGCTCTAATACCAATTTGATGGAAACCAGTCTTGGAATAAAATTGCTACTATATTATTAATGATAGAATAGGAATGAAATCCTAATTACAATATGAAATCCCTCTCCTGTTATCCTCTCTCTCAAGGAAGAATAGAAATTCACTTTCTCAAACAAAACCTAACTTTCCCGCCCACGATTACTTTTTATTTATACTAACAATAAGGTAACTAACCCTTCCCTTTACTAACCCTCACATGCTATTCATGTGCACGTGATATTTTTTTTTAATTTCTTTATCCCTCTTCTGCTGTACAGATGTAATATAGGGGGTCTATCAGATTCCTCCTCTTTTCAAAGCCTCCAATCAAACTCAATGCTAAGTTTGACTGCTCCCTTCAGAGTGACGACCCTCATTTTCCCCCTTCCGTGGTTTGGGGAGGATTCCTCCTCTTTTTAAAGCCCTCAATCAAACTTGATGCTATGTTTAGAACGCTAAGAATAGGTGGTTTAGTTTTGGTTAGGCCAAAAGTGAAATTTTCCCCCACAAGCACTAATAGTTAGGGAACTCAACACATTCTACTTGACTTAATCGACTTGACTCTCTAATTTTTATGAGCTTTTTTCAATGCATATTGCATATGTTTTTTTTATAGTTGTTGATTGTCTCACATTTTTATGGTTTGCATTTACAAGCCCCTTTTTTCTTTCTTTGGTATGAAATATGGTAATAGGCCTTGCTAGAACCGGTGGGGTAATCTCTCTATGGTTCTACACTTAGTTTCAAAGTTTGATTACTCCCTTCGAAGTGACAACAAGCCTCGTTTTCCCCTATTGTGGATCAGAGAGGATTCCTCCTCTTTTCAAAGCCCACAATCAAACTCAATTAGAGTAAAAAGGAAAAATTTTCATCTCGGCGCGTGTACCTCACACGCATCTCTCTAGGATTTCCAAGTTCTCTCACTCGGCTGGTGAAGGAGGCGAACGGTTGGTGAGTGCTGCGGCCAGCAAGGGATCAAATTCGAAGGTAATTCGTTCAATTTTGGCAGATTGAATGTGAAAACTAATGTCATTTGGTATCCATTTCGAAATTGATTACAATTGATCAATTGAACCATTACGAATGATATTCGTTTTGATTCGGGAGAATTAACGTCTGTCCAGAAATTGTTTAAATCGGTTTCCAAGCTGAATTGATTTGAACTATCTTGAAAGTATTGCGTGTGGTACAAAATCGATTTATTGGCTATCAGTTCTGGGTTTGGAGACTGTGATTTAATTCACTCTGCTCGCATGAATCTCCTCGGTTGAATTTCAATTCTTTTTTAGTTCATTCATGTTCCCAAATTGGCCGAAAAGATCATCACGGGTGTTGGGTTGATGTCTTAAGCATGAAACAATGAAGAAATTATCCAGTGACATTGAGGAGGTGAAGAAACGCGTGATGTCAAGCCTTCAACGCGTACATGATATGGCGGCGAACGACCGAAGGGCGGCGACTGCAAAGGCTTGTGAGGAAGAAATGGTCGGACATGAGTGGACCCGAACCGGTTTACGTGAACCATGAAACATATAGAAATCGAAATACAGGAAATGGACCGAGCGGAGATGGTCCCATGAAGATTGTTGGCCCAAAGGCGTGTGGACCGATTGTTTCGAATGAAAACTTGATGAAGCCCAGTGAGCCGGTAAAGGGGTGAAGCCGAATGGTGTGTTCACATTTACGAATGGAATTGGTCATGGATCTCTGGTTGATGGGCCATCGTTGAATGATGGGCCGTCCATCTCACACGAAATTGGGATCTCACAGAAGGAGTGCTTACCTGCTGGTGCTTCATGTGTTCAGCATGTTGGGCAAATTGCAGCGGCCGAAGGATATGGACCTCGACTGGATGCTATTGCAAGTGCCCAAAGATTGGGCCGGTTGATGGGCATTTGAATGATGGGCCAGCCATTAGAGAACCGTTTGGTACTAATTCCAATGGTAGGCCGCCTGTTTCGATTCGTGGGCATGAGGTGCAGAAATCTAATAATTCTAGAGGTGCAGGCAAAAATTCATGGGCTTCCTTATTTGGCTCAACAAGAGGTTTCTCTATGACCTATACACCTCTGACTACCGTGGGAGAGAAAATTGTGGTGACCCCGTTTGAAGAAGTTATTAGTTAAGGAGTTAGAGTGTGGGAGAACTCCCTCGTCAGCCAATTAATTGATGCAAAATTGTTGTATCTAGTCATCTATCGTCTTATAGAGAAGATTTGGGGTAGAATTGAAATGCCAACAATTACTCTGATGGAGAATGGGCTCATCTGCTTTCAATTCAAACATCTGAAGTCAATACAGTGGATCTTATCCCGTGGCCCATGGCACCTTGGAGGCAAACCTATGCTCCTCCGCAAATGGACTCCAGGTATAGTTCCTGAATCCTTCGTCTTTGATTCAGTTCCTGTTTGGATAAAGTTAGGGAGGATTCCGTTGGAGCTATGGACGGATGCTGGTTTGGCTGTGGTAGCGAGTGCAATAGGAAAACCTCTTTTAGTTGATCTTGCTACTAAAGAGAGGCGTCGTCTTTCTTATGCCCGTATATGTGTGGAATTGAATGTGGACAATATTATGCCTGCCGAAGTAACAGTCAACCTTAGAGAGAGAGGAATTTATTGTAACTGTCACTTATGAGTGGAAACCGAAAAAATGTAACTTGTGTAGATCTTTTGGACACTTGCAGAACACCTGCCCTAAGAAAAGAGGCAATGAAGATAGTAAAAAGGAAGCTGCAAGTAAAGAGGTTCCTGTTAAAGAGGTTGTTCCTACTAAAGAGGTGGTTCCAGATTGTGGGGAGTATGGAGATGTTGTGTTGGAATCCTTCCAACACATGGAAGAAGGAGAAATTATTACCCATAAACTTCCTGAAAAGGTGGAGGTGAATCGGGAGGAATTTACCCCAGTTGACAGGAAAAATAGGGGAATGATCTCTATTCGGGACAGAGGGAAAAGGGCAGAAGTGAGTATCACTAACTCCTTTAAGAACCTCATGGAGGTGGATAAAGGAGATAAATGGCTTTTATCTATAGTGGATGGCTCCCCTCCTCCCTTACGAGTAGATGACTCTTTATGGTCCTTTTGAGTACTACAGGTGATGTAATTCCTATGGGAGAGGCGGCTCCCATATGACCTCATGGTTAGTTGGTGTACGTGGAACGTGCGGGGCCTTAAGAGCCCTGTAAAGTGTAGAGCGGTGAAGGACCGGGTATGGTCTTGGGTGATTTTAACACCATCAGACT
Organism: Cucumis sativus; assembly: GCF_000004075.3. Lineage (NCBI taxonomy): Eukaryota > Viridiplantae > Streptophyta > Magnoliopsida > Cucurbitales > Cucurbitaceae > Cucumis > Cucumis sativus. The sequence goes on from NC_026658.2 coordinate 11,989,773, forward strand.
CCACTCTGAAGCCTTTGGGGGTGCTCCGAACGTGGTGGATATGGAGGAGTTTGACATGGCTATTAAAGAGGCGAACCTTGTTGAACCCGCGGTCCAGGGGAACTGGTTTACTTGGACTAGTAAGATACATGGGTCGGGTTTGATGAAGAGACTTGATCGTATCCTAGTGAATGATGAGGGGCTTAGTACATGGCCTAACATGAGGGTTAACGTCCTCCCGTGGGGTATTTCTGATCATTCTCCCATACTTGTCGATCCTAGTAATCAGCGAAGCCAACAAGTGGTCTCTTTTCGTTTCTTTAACCATTGGGTTGAAGAAGCGTCCTTTATGGATGTTGTGTCCTCTACTTGGACCAAAGATACTAGAGTTTCTCCAATTGTGAATATTGTGAGGAACTTAAGAAATCTCAAGTCGATTCTTCGCAGACATTTTGGTAGGCATATCCGGACCATCAGTGAGGATGTTCGTCTTCCAATGATACCATGGACCGAGCTCAAAGAGAGATGGAGACGAACTCTCTGTCGGAGGAGGCGAGTAATCACGCGAGCTTAGCCACGGTAAACTTTTGGAAAGCGGTTAGAGTGGAGGAAGCCGCTATGCGCCAGAAGTCGCAAATCAGATGGTTGAAGCTAGATGACCAGAATACTGCCTTTTTTCATCGATCTGTTCGATCAAGGCAGAGCAGCAATGCTTTGAGATCAGTTATTGACCCAGATGGAAATCGGTTGACTAACTATGATTAGGTGACTCGGGTGGTAGTGAATTATTTCAAAGATATATGGGTTCTCAGAATATTAGCTATAGAGAGCTCTCTACTAGTATTGAGGAGATTGTTCAGTTTAGATGGACTGAGAAGTGTTGTCAGGCCCTCCAGTCGCCTATTGGTAGGGAGGAAGTGAGACTTGTTCTGTTCTCCATGGATGGTGGAAAGGCTCCAGGCCCGATGGGTATTCAGTTGGCTTCTTCAAAGGAGCTTGGAGTGGTTGAAGAAGGTTCTCTGTGATGTCGTCTTACACTTCTTTGAGACCAATTACTTCCCTCAAGGGGTGAATACGACTATTACACTTATTCCTAAAAGGAATGGTGCTGATCGATTGGAGGATTTCAGCCCTATATCTTGTTGCAGCGTTATTTATAAGTGCATTTCAAGAATATTGGCAGATAGGCTTCGTGTGTGGCTTCCTTCTTTTGTTAGTGGAAATCAGCCAGCTTTCATCCCTGGGAGGAGTATTATTGACAATATTCTTCTTTGTCAGGAGCTTGTAGGGGCATACCATTTGTACAGAGGTAAACCTCGGTGCACTATGAAGGTTGACCTCCACAAAGCTTATGATTCTGTTAATTGGGATTTCCTCTTTGGCCTGCTGATTGCCATAGGTACGCCTTTAAGATTTGTGAGTTGGGTTCGAGCGTGTGTGACCTCTCCGATGTTCTCCATTATGATTAATGGATCGTTGGAAGGTTTTTTCCATGGGAGGAAAGGACTTAGACAAGGTGACCCTTTATCCCGTTCTTATTTGTGATGGTCATGGAGGTGCTTTCTCGCATGTTGAACAACCCACCTCAGAATTTTCAATTCCACCAGTTTTGTGAGAAGGTCAGATTAACTCATCTTACTTTTGTAGATGACCTGATGATCTTTTGTACTGCTGATAATCATTCTATGAGTTTCAGAAAGAGACTATTAAGAGGTTTGGTGAGCTTTCGGGACTGTTTGCTAATCTTCCTAAAAGCTCAATTTTTCTTGTCAGGGTTAATAGTTCGAAAGCTTCTCGGCTTGCTGCTAACATGGGTTTTTCCTGATAGAACTAAGTCATGCACAGCGGAAAAAGAATCGAATTTCTACCCTAATTGCCACAATTAACATGTAACCATAAACTAATCAAATTAGGGTTTTAAGAAGTATTACCTTTGAAGCTTTCAAAAGGTTTGATGTTTCTTACCAATTCTACCCGAGACCACCACTAGTACTCAACTGCTATCCTCTAGACAAAGAACCGGGTTGTGGGACCCAATTTTGGTGTAGAAAGTAGTGGAGATAAAATGAGATTGGAAGCTTTTTTTTTTCTTTTGTTGAGATTATGAAAATGATAAAGAGGCAAAATCCTTCAACATTTGAAAACATCTCTATTTATAGCCTAATTACATGCAAAATGCATGCAATTCAATTGCCAAATCTCAACACCTAATATTCCACTAACAATTAGTGGAACTTAGTGGGCTAGGTGTCTATATATCATATAGCCACATATCCCACTAAGAGTTAGTGGGATTATCCAACAAAATGTTGGATTTTCCCACTAACTTAGTCCAAGGGTAAAATGGTCATTAGATTTTTTAGTCAAAAGTCAAACTTTGACTTTTCTAAGTCAAAAGTCAATATTTTGACTTTTTACCATTTTGTCCGTCTTGACTAATTCCAACCTCCCGAGCATGAATCCGCATTCATTTTTCCAAAATTCAAATCACATTTGAATATAAGGCCGGTCAAAGTTTGACTTTTCAAAGTCAAAAGTCAACATTTTGACTTTTTACTAATTTTGACCAATTCCGAGCTTCTTAGTATGAATCCGCATTCATACTTATAGTATGTAAAACATAAAGCTCTATTTCTAATTAGAAGACGACGATTATATCACTGTATATATGTCGGTTTTCCTTCCTTCTCCCTATTCGAACAATTCGATTATTTCATCACACTGTTCTAAGTTTAATCCATATGAGCTAGCAGAGGAACCTAATGGACCTATAGATCATGGGCTCCAACGATTCAAGATTAACTAGCTAAACTCTTTTAAACCGAGTTAATCAACATTCGTTAACTTAACGGGTCATTCCACTAAAGTCCCGTAGTTGCACTCCCTCACTATAGATATATTTGTGTCATTTGATAAAACCATAATCAGTAAGTTAATCCTTCACAGGTTGCTCGTAACCTTGGCTGGGTCAAAATACCGTTTTACCCCCAAGATTACATCTTGCTCCTTAAGTCCCACTAATCCACTATTGAACAATTGGTTTAAGGTTCAACCTATAACTTATCCCCTCTCGGGCAATGAGAGGGTGGGGCCCCTTGTTCAAGACTTGGATTCAGTGCTTAAGAGAGCAACCTATTACTAACCCTAAAGCGGGTAGGAGTGAATTCCATCTTGTACCCTATGTTCCCAGCTATCCACCGATCTTACCCCTGAAATGGGAGCTTATTGGGCCAACGCTGATGAGCTGCCCTCACCTATGCAGATCTAAGGATAATCTCGTATGAACAGGAGTTCATAGTTAACTCAGGATTAAGACTAAGTTACCTAGGTCATCAATAATTGAGATAGTCAGTTTTAAACAGTAAACGGTGTTATAACGTAAAAATGACTAATTCATGGTTCAGTCTTATGTAAACATTTTACATAGGATGCCCCCACTTTCATGTCTCTACATGAACGATTAGGATCACATCGTTTGTACTACAAAGTGGGCCGCATCCATAGTCTCTCAAAATAAGGCGCCCAACCTTTATTTCATATACTATAGACTATTTAGGCTATATACTCGAACTTGATCCACGTTTATGTTTACACATAAAGTTCAAGTTTATTCAAAAAAATAGCCTTGGAACTTTGATTTATTGGATTTAAGATTATAATATTTAATTTCTCAATAACAACTTTATTGAATAGAATATGATTTACAAACTACGAGTTTTAGGACAAAAAATTCCAACATTTCCATCGGTCATCTCCTTGTTCGTTATCTTGGGCTTCCTCTCCTCTCTGGAAGATTGTGGAGCTCTGATTGTGATCCCCTTATTCAGCGTATTACCAGTCGTATTCGGTCTTGGTCTGCTAGAGTGTTATCTTTTGTAGGTAGACTTCAGCTTGTTCGCTCATTCCTTAGGAGCCTTTAGGTTTATTGGGCTAGTGTGTTCATGCTTCCTATGAAAGTCCAGAGAGACGTTGATAAGATCTTGAGGGCTTTATCTGTGGAGAGGTAAGAAGGAGGGAAGAGGTGTTGCTAAAGTTGCCTGGTGAGGTTTGTCTTCCTTTGATGAAGGAGGTCTTGATATTTGCGATGGATCTTCTTGGAATATAGCAAGCACGTTGAAGATATTATGGTTGCTACTTGTTAAATCTGGTAGTTTGTGGGTTGCTTGGGTGGAATCTTATATCCTTAAAGGGAGATCGCTGTGGGAGATCGATGCTGGGGTGGGTCGATCTTGGTGCTTTAGGGAAATCTTACGTAAGCAGGATATCCTTAAAGCTCATGTTAAGATGGAGGTGGGCAATGGAAGGAAGTATAGAGTGTGGTTGGTTCCATGGATTCAGGGTGGGCCAATTATCCAGCAGCTTGGGGAGAGGGTGATCTATGATGCGGGTAGTCGGTGGGATGCGAGGCTGGTGGATTTCATGGGTCGGGATGGTGATTGGAGGTGGCCACTTGTTTATTTGGATTTGATGGACATTTGGGATAGGGTTCAGGGAGTGAGGCCGAGTCCGAGTGTTGAGGATAGGTGGGTTTGGGTGCCGGGGAGTCATGATAGTTTTTCGATCACCAGTGCGTGGGAGACTATTCGTCCTCATAGTAGTAGGGTTGGCTATTCGTCCTCCTTTTGTGCTTGGTTGGCCATCATGGATAGGTTGGGTACTAGAGGTAGGTTAAGTCGGTGGGATAGGCCGCTTCCTTTATCGTGTTTGCTTTGTGGAGGGAACTATGAGTCTCGTGATCATTTGTTTTTTTTCTTGTCATTTTGGGTGGGAGATTTGGTCGAGGATCCTTTTGCTTATGTCATCTTCTCATAGAACCGGTTATTGGGGGGTTGAGTTATCTTGGATTTATAATCAGGGTATTGGGAAGAGTGTGAGGAGAAAACTGTGGCGCTTCTCTAGTGCTACAATTTTATTTCATTTGGCAGGAGCGAAATCATCGTCTTCATGGAGGTGCTATTCGGGAGCCTCTGGTTGTATTCCAGCTCATTCGGTCGTGTATTAAAGCGCATGCTGCTTCTTGGTCGGATGGTGTTCATGGTCTTATTTAATGTTCTTTTCGTTTGCTTGTCCGGGTTGTGGGGTTTCTCTTCTCTTTATTAACTTTGTTGTCTTTCTCTCTTCTTCTTGTCCTTTTAATGTTTGGAACACTAGTTGTTGGTTCTTTTGGTTTTAGTTATTGTTCCCGAGATGTGGGGTTGTTTTGGGTACTTATGGGTTGTTTTGTCTAACTACTTGTTCTGTGAGTGTTGTTCGCCTCTTTTGTCTTGACCTCAGGCTGTGAGGTGCACAATTGTTGTTGTATAATATTATCATTACCTTTTCAAAAAAAAAAAAAAAATCAAACTCAATGCTAAGTTTGACTGCTCCTTCGAAGTGACAACAAGCCTCGTTTTCGCCCTACTGTGGATCGTGGAGGATTCCTCCTCTTTTCAAAGCCCTCAATCAAACTTGACGTTATGTTTAAAACACTAAAAATAGATGGTCTAGTTTTGGTTAGGCCAAAAGCGATGTTTTCCCCCAAAAGCTCTAATAGCTAGGGAACTCAACATGTTCTACTTGACTAACCGACTTGACTCTGCATTTGTTATGAGCTTTTTTAATGCATATTGCATATGTTTTTTTATAATTGTTGATTGTCTCACTTTGTATGGTATGCCTTTACGAGCCTCTTTTCTTTCTTTGTTATGAACTGCGGTGACTAGGCATTGCTAGAACCGATGGGGTAACATTTCTATGGTTCTACACTTAGTTCTAAGTGTGATTGCTCACCTCTAATTTTCAAAACACTTAATTTCTAAGACATATCAATGTTCACTAGAAAAAATTGAAAATTGTTGTAGTTAAGATCAAAACTAAATAGTTATGAAATAAGACATAAATTTGATTTAACAACCTTCCCGTTGTACTTGGATCCACTCTGGCTTTGTGCTGGAAAATTGGTTTGGAGCTGATCGTAACTTTCGGGCTTCTATAACCTTAGATACTCTTCAAAGCTATAAGCTTTGGCTTCTGACGAAGAATCTTCTACTATTACAATACATAAGAAAATTCTATTTCACAAACCCTGTAATAATTGAGGCTGATAGAAATTATTCTATAACCCTACCGATAGTTTCATTCTTAACATTCATAGACACGATGCATGGCAGCTATCCAATTCTATTTCATGTTTCGAGAATGCTCGGTTTAACATAATGTTAATTTTTGTTTTCTAATTTAAAATAATAACGCTGGCTTACTAATCTTTTTTTTTTTTTTCATTTGCATTCTACTTTTTCTACTTAGCTTCTTTCCCTAGTGAAACAAATAACACGGGTGATAATAAACTAATCACTCACTTGTTTCAGCACCGAAAGCCCTTCTGTTCATGAACTCTCATTTCATCGAGACTAATTTCTCACTCAAACATGTCTTGCATTCTCTAGAAACGTCCTACAAACAAAAAGAAGAACAAAAACTACAATAAGGTCTATAAAAAGTTACATAAGGAAAATCTCAAAAACTGATATGTAAGTCATAACAACCTTAAGTCCTCTTATCGTGGGTTAAAATGCCGTAAGGTTTTTCCAAGAGTCCGAGCAACTAGCATGTAAAAAGTTAAGTCAACTAAAATTTGCTATAAATTACTCGTATTAACATTATCATTGTTAGACTTGACAACTTCAAATTTATCAATATAAAATATCTTTAACAAAACGTACCTTGAGGTTCCTCCAACCTCATATAAAAAAGCAAATAATGCAAAAAATTAACAAATTTATAGTGCATATTATTATATCAATTGATCACAACAAAATAAGATCGAACAAAACCTATGAGTAATATAGCCACCAAATGAATAACGATGAAAACCGAAAACAAAACCGAGAAAAAAAAGGAAACAATTCATCAACAAAACAAATTTAGGGGACTAAAAAATGCTTACTTATTACACACTTCAAAATATTAAGAAAAGTGGAGGGAAAAAACCAACCAATAATCAACAAATAAACTTCAACACAAATAGCCATAAATTTCTCTTTAAAGGTATCACAAATAAGTCCATCAGTAATAACAAAATAAAAAGGGCAATGTGCAATTGAATTCTGCAGTCGTAAAGCTATGCTAAAGGCAATATGAAATCAAACTTGAGCAATAACAAGAAAATTTGCAAAACAAAAATTACTAGACATCATTAACTAAAGTACCACACAACAATGAATGTGTAACCTCCGCAAGAGCAAAACCCGAATGGAGAAAACATGAGAAATATATAAATAGAAGAAAACATAAAACAAACATGAAACACATGGAAATATACAAAGGATAAATAAAAAGTACACATTATAAAGTGATGAAGCACAATATAGGTATCAACAGAACCAGAATAAATCTTACCCTAATCTCGACTGTCGAGGAGTGTTAACCAACCGTCGGAAGGTTGTTTTATTTTTAGAAAAATTTAATGTTGTCTGAATTCTTTCCAAGCCACTAACCAGCCCTCCTTAATCTATGATCGCGATCAACTCCTCAACATCTAATTACATTTAAAAGAGTGATGCGAACATTGTGTGAAATCCCAAACCTTTGATGGATCCACCATCACTCTCTTCTATCCCCTTCAAAACCTCATTATTTTCAAGAGAGGCCTCAAAGCTTCTTCCATTAACATAAAAAGAATGAAAGAGAAGGAAGAAAGGGAAAGTGGTTCAAAAGCTATGGAAGAAAAAAGTAAAAGAAAATGGTCTACTCATTGGCACATTCTACACAGATGATAATGTTAAGGCCAGGCAATGAGAGACAGAAATGCTTTTGGAGCTTCTCCTCTACTTTCGAAGATTTTAACAAACTAAAATATGCAAATGTTACAAGAAAGATCTTTGGAGATTTGAAATAATCCAAAATAAAGAAAAAGGAAAACCCCAATATATACAAATTTCAGAATCTAAAACTTGAAAAGTGAATCGAATGATGAGATATGTTGTACAATCAATTATAGAGACAGTGAAATTAAAACAAAAATGAAACGTATCAAGAAAAAAGAATAGCAACTAGTATTATGACCTTTGTATATCTTCAAAAATACAAACATAAAAATGAATCAAGAGATCTACCACACAAATAATGGTATCAACACAAATAAAGCAATTGTTTTAGTAACAATATTTGAGTACAATTAAACTAAGCATGCTATTGTCCTTGACAAATTTACATTCTTCTAATCGAACAAAATCTGACCTTTAAATAGTGATAGAAACTGAAGATGAAAGCAAGTTTAGCTACAACTTCAGACCGTGATATATATGACTGTTGGAATTTTTTGTCCTAAAACTCGTAGTTTGTAAATCATATTCTATTCAATAAAGTTGTTATTGAGAAATTAAAATATTAATAATCTAAATCCAATAAATCAAAGTTCCAAGGCTATTTTTGAAAAATAACTTGAACTTTATGTGTAAACATAAACGTGGATCAAGTTCGAGTATATAGCCTAAATAGTCTATAGTATATGAAATAAAGGTTGGGCGCCTTATTTTGAGAGACTATGGATGCGGCCCACTTTGTAGTAAAACGATGTGATCCTAATCGTTCATGTAGAGACATGAAATGGGGGCATCCTATGTAAAAGTTTACATAAGACTGAACCATGAATTAGTCATTTTTACGTTATAACACCGTTTACTGTTTAAAACTGACTATCTCAATTATTGATGACCTAGGTAACTTAGTCTTAATCCTGAGTTAACTATGACTCCTGTTCATACGAATTATCCTTAGATCTGCAAGGTGAGGGCAACTCATCAGCGTTGGCCCAATAAGCCTCCCATTTCAGGGGTAAGATCGGGTGATAGCTGGGAACATAGGGTACAAGATGGAATTCACTCCTACCCGCTTTAGGGTTAGTAGATAGGTTGCTCTCTTAAGCACTGAATCCAAGTCTTGAACAAGGGCCCCACCCTCTCATTGGCCCGAGAGGGATTAAGTTTATAGGTTGAACCTTAAACCAATTGTTCAATAGTGGATTAGTGGGACTTAAGGAGCAAGATGTAATCTTGGGGGTAAAACGGTATTTTGACCCAGCCAAGGTTACGAGCAACCTGTGAAGGATTAACTTACTGATTATGGTTTTATCAAATGGACACAAATATATCTATAGTGAGGGGAGTGCAACTACGGGACTTTAGTGGAATGACCCGTTAGTTAACGAATGTTGATTAACTCGGTTTAAAAGAGTTTAGCTAGTTAATCTTGAATCGTTGGAGCCCATGATCTATAGGTCCATTAGGTTCCTCTGCTAGCTCATATGGATTAAACTTAGAACAGTGTGATGAAATAAGTCGAATTGTTCGAATAGGGAGAAGAAAGGAAAACCGACATATACAGTGATATAATCGTCGGTCTTCTAATTAGAAATAGAGCTTTATGTTTACATACTATAAGTATGAATGCGGATTCATACTAAGAAGCTCGGAATTGGTCAAAAATAGTAAAAAGTCAAAATGTTGACTTTTGACTTTGAAAAGTCAAACTTTGACCGGCCTTATATTCAAATGTGATTTGAATTTTGGAAAAATGAATGCGGATTCATGCTCGGGAGGTTGGAATTAGTCAAGACGGACAAAATGGTAAAAAGTCAAAATATTGACTTTTGACTTAGAAAAGTCAAAGTTTGACTTTTGACTAGAAAAATCTAATGACCATTTTACCCTTGGACTAAGTTAGTGGGAAAATCCAACATTTTGTTGGATAATCCCACTAACTCTTAGTGGGATATGTGGCTATATGAGATATAGACACCTAGCCCACTAAGTTCCACTAATTGTTAGTGGAATATTAGGTGTTGAGATTTGGCAATTGAATTGCATGCATTTTTGCATGTAATTAGGCTATAAATAGAGATGTTTTCAAATGTTGAAGGACTTTTGCCTCTTTTATCATTTTCATAATCTCAACAAAAGAAAAAAAAACTTCCAATCTCATTTTATCTCCATTACTTTCTACACCAAAATTGGGTCCCACAACCCGGTTCTTTGTCTAGAGGATAGCAGTTGAGTACTAGTGGTGGTCTCGGGTAGAATTGGTAAGAAGACATCAAACCTTTTGAAAGCTTCAAAGGTAATACTTCTTAAAACCCTAATTTGATTAGTTTATGGTTACATGTTAATTGTGGCAATTAGGGTAGAAATTCGATTCTTTTTCCGCTGTGCATGACTTAGTTCTATCATGTGGTATCAGAGCATGCTTCATTTTTACCCAATTGCATGTGGTGGGTTCATATTTATTAGATAAATTTTGGTTTGAACTAAAATGGATATATTATGATTTTGGCTCTAGATTAAGTGTTTTTGTTCTAATTATTGTAATTAGCCTTGTTAATGGCTTATTTTTATTGTTGCAAAGTGTTTGTAATTTTTAAAAAAAATAAAAAAGTCATTAGAGTTGAAGCTAGGCTGTAATTGGTTCAACCGGGTGAGAGAATTGAAAAAAATGAAGAAAAGAAGGTCACAGACCCGAAAACCCGGTTTTGACCCGCTTCGCGACCCGCACGCGCCCGCATGCCCGCGCGCCCTCCTGCGCCCGCGCGCCCTCCTGCGCCCGCGCGCCCTCTGCGCCGCGCGCGCCCTGTGCCGCGCGCGCCGCATGCCCCCGCCGCTTGCGCCGCGCGCCTGCCTTCGCACG